>NC_056732.1:391203393-391273393 GCF_019279795.1 Protopterus annectens | reverse complement strand
CAGGTCCCTGACTATATTGTCATTTTGTAGTGCTGTGCTCTCTATATAATATAATGGGGAGGGGCTGTTTGCCAACATAAAAGCACTATAATTTTAAGTATTCCAAGAGTTCACCACAGAGAGTTCATGCTGAAGGGTTGGGTATCAGTGGGTAACAGTAACCCTCAATTTGTAGTCATCTGCAAATTTTGTTAGCAAGAGGTCTTGGTTCTTGGCTCTTGGCTCTTGGTTCTTTTCTTGGAGATCTGAGAAGTAAAGTAAAAAAAAGGGGGTGGTCCCAGCACTGAGCCCTGAGTGTCACTGTTGGTCATTTTTATTCATTATGTTGAGGTTCTTGCAGCGTACACTGTATACGTTCTGCCTTTTAGCCAGTTTGTTACCCATCTTACCACTATGGGTTGATTTCTATTACATTTAGCTTTTTTATGATGCCTGCATAGTGAATAGTGTCAAAGGCCATAACCAGGTCAAGATGCACAGTATGTACTATATGGCCACCATGAACAGACTCTGTAACCATTTCAAAGAAGTCTACCAGATTCAGTTTACAGGATCTACCCTTCTCAAAGCCAAACTGCTGGGGGTCAAGTTGAATAAGATTCTTGATATCATAGTTAGTGAGTCAGTTATAGTACATTCACTAGATTTATAGATGAGTCTTGTAAAACTGTTAGGTTTGTAATTACCTGGGTTAGTTGTAAGGCCTCCCTTATGGAGAGACATCAAGACTCCAGTGTACCACTTAGAGACAAAACTAGTAGCTAAACTTTGTTTGGACAGTTTAAGGAGTTGGTCTGCAAGGGTGTCTAACTCTATTAATTAAGCAACCAAGTATATTATCAGGTCCCATGGAGAAAATATTTTTGATCTTTGTTAGCACTTTTAGTGATCTTTGGAGATAAGCAGGGGAAGAAAGGGATACAGGTATTTCAGGATTTTTAGTAGAAGTCTTGGGAGTGAAGTTGGCATGGAACTTGTTTGCAAGGATGTTGACAATGTCTACTGGGTCAGAAAAAGAGGCATCATTTCAAATAAGTCCGAACAACAGAAAATATTGTTGCTTAGCTTTTTAACAGAGCTGAAGAAAGACATAAATATCTTTTAGTTGATGGGCTCCTTTTAGTGTTTTCAGTTTTATTGTATTGCTTTTAATATTTTCCTTGAAAAGAGGGGGTTTGGATCTGTTATATAATTAGTTCATGTATTTTGTTGTAGAGCTTATTTATGGTAGTGGAACACCAGGATGGCTCATGTCTGAATTTCCCATGATACTTTGTTCTGGTAGGAACTGTTTATTCTACTCACGTTTCTAAGCGGGTGTAGAAATCCTTAGTAAAGCGGCTATATCAAGGTCAGCAGTTATGCAGGCTTAAGTGAATTTTGATATTTCATCGTAGAGTAGATTGAAGCTGGCATATTTATAGTCTTTAAATTTAGTGGGAGTTTGCTGAAAGGACTTTTGGGAATTTAAAGGAGAAGCTGTGCTGCATAAAGGGGGATGGGGTGTTGCACTCTTGGCAGTGTCTCCCTTTGGATGAGATGTTAAATAGAGGTTAAGAATCATGTCAAGAATGCTATGTCCTCCAGCAGGTTTGTTTACCAACTGTTCAAAAGAGTTTTTGTTTATTAAGTCTTAAGAATTTTGGTGCATTTTCTACATTGGCAGTATATGTGTCTCAGTTTATTGAAGGGTAGTTAAAGTCACCAAAACAGTGGAATATCTGCTAATAGAGAGATAATTTAAAAGACTGAAGAAACTTATGTGATCATCAGAGGACAATGAAAGTGTTCTGTAGCAAGCTATTAGTTGATTATTAATCCTATCTAGAATTATTTGTAGCTCACTGACTTCATTTTGTGGGTCCCTTGAGTTCTGCCCATAGGTAATCTATTCCTTGACAAATATGAAAACTCCACTTTAGTTGCTATTGGGACTGAAGGCATGAAGAGCACAAAACCTAGGTACAGAGGGAGTGCTCTCTATATTTAATCCAAATCTCACTAACTGCTCATACATGCTTTCCAGTTGCAAGATTGTTTCAAGTTCAGGCAATTTTTGTTTAGACTTTTCTTGCTGAGGAGATGCACCTTAATGTAATCTGACTTTGAGACTGATATGTTAGTTATGTTGGAATGTGCATCAGATGGACTCTGTCTACAAAGGCATTAGAATGGCAGTAGTATGTGAAAACTTTGGTATGAGAAGTACAGGCCATGTTTAAGAAAGCAGGCTGGACTGTCGGACTGTTGAGCATCTCGTCCCTTACTGATACATACTGCACCCCCCTGGTATGATACCAGCTATTTAACTCATTATTGAAACAGTTGTCTATTTTTTGTCAGGGTGACCTGCGTTTATTACAGGCTTGGAAAGTTCTGTTATGCCACTTTGCAAGTCCCTCAAGACTTTATATCTCAAGTCATTCACTCCAACATGGACCACTATTATGTAGTTGTCGGTGCACTGGTGCAGCGGTTAACGTTGTCGTCTCACAGCAACAGGTTCTCCGGTTCGATTCTCGGCTAGGGTGCCTTCTGTGTGGAGTTTGCATGTTCTCCCTGTGTTCGCATGGGTTTCCTCCGGGTACTCCGGTTTCCTCCCACATTCCAAAGACATGCATCTGGAGCATTTCTCCCCGGGCCTCCGCTGATAACAGGCTCTGTGAAACCTAGTTGGACTTTCAAACCAACGAAACAAGAAGTGTGCCAAAAGGAGAAGCAGCCCAACTGTCCAAAAGATTTTATTCGCCAACAAGTTAAAAGTGATTAAATGAACGCTGTTAACAATCCATGCGTTTTCGTCCTCCACGGATTTCATCAGATACAATTCCATTAACATTTTTGTCCTATTATATACATATTGACGTCAGTACCCTGACCAATCATAAAATTCATTCAATTATACAATAACTTTCAAAATGTAAACTTGTAATTCTTTTTTATTTATAAATATGTAAAATTCCTTAAAAACACATAGAATTAATTATATACAAGATAATATTCTATCTTAAAATCAAATTGTACTATAAATTCATGAAATGTCTTATAAAGTGATAAATTCATTTAAAAAATTCTTATTTTGAGTGTATGTAGGTGTATACTGCCATCTGCTGGCATATAAAGAAAAAACCCTTTTTCTAATCCATGTTTGCTTTTAATTTTAATAGAGGTTGGATGGAGATATATTCATTTAGTCCTGGATTTCTATTTGCTTCCAGTGCTAACTGCCACCACAACTCCCTATAACCTATACTTTCTTCCCATGGACCACCCCTCAACTCCTTTTTGATTTGATCTAATACAAAAAATCTATACTTATATTCTTCACAGACCATGGTATGCCTGTACAGTGCATTTGTGTCTTTACATTTTTTTATGTCGTACATATGTTCGTATATTCGTCTTCTCAGGGTTCTTTCTGTTTTTCCGACATAGTATGATGTGCACATAGTGCAAATAGCCAGGTATACCAATCCTCTGGACTCACAATTAAAGTAACCCTTACTGTTTAACCAGAGGTGTCTACTTTCTAAAAATAATTTCTCTTGATTTATGATAAATTCGCATTGTTTGCAGTTGCCGCATTTATATGTACCCATCTTAACTGAGTTTGCTCTGTCCCCTATTCTACCTTTCCTATTGTTCCCAGTCTCTAAAATATGTTTTATACAACCTGAGTTCTTAAACACCACTCTGGGTGTCATTTCGGGGAGTCCTTTTAAGTCTGTTAATGCACTAAATTTTTCCCATTCCCTTTGAAATGCTTCTTTCACTTTTATATTTAAAGTATTATACTCTATTACTAGAGCTTGTTGGTAATTAGATGTACTACTAGTGGTTTGATTTGTAGTGTTTTGTTCAACTTCTTTTTCCCCTTTTATGGGTCTGAATCTTCCTTCCCTTGCTGCCATAACCTCCTCTCTTATTTTGTTAATGAAATCTTTGGGATAACCCCTTTCCAGGAACATATTTACTAACCTATCACATTCAGTTGTAAAATCTTCTTCCAAACTTGACATCCTTGAACCTCTAACCAATTGTCCTTTCACCAAATTCTTCTTACAATAAATAGGGTGCCCACTATCATAATGTAGGAAGGAATTTACGTATGTATTCTTCCTATATACTCTAGTCTCAAAAGAATTTTCTTTTTTCATAATCTCCACATCCAGATATGCTATTTTCTCATAAGATGTAGTATAAGTGAATCTAAGGAAATTAGTGGTTTCCCCTATATAAGTAATGAATTCCTCAAGTTTGTCATAAGTTCCTTTCCAAAATATTATGATGTCATCTAAGAACCTCTTATACATCTTACAATATTTAATGTACTCAGATTTAAATATGTATCTTTCTTCCCAGTTTGCAAGAACTAGGTTAGCAAATGTGGAAGCACAGGCTGCCCCCATCGCGACACCCCGGATCTGTTGGAAGAATTCACCATTGTGTATCAAAAAATTATTCCTTAGTATTATTTCCATTAAACTTGTGCATGCTATTTTATCTTCATGCGATAGGATGTTATCCCCAAAAATTTCTTCCTCGAACATCATAATGCCTTCATTGTAAGGTATGGAACCAAACAGATCCACTACGTCAATTGTCACTAAAATTAAATCCTTATCAAACAGTTCTGGAACTAATCCTCTTAAAAGGTCCCAGGAATCCCTAAGTATGGTTTTCTTATTTATCCAAATATGTTTGGCTTTTACATCTACGAACCTGGCCAGTGGTGTTGTTTTTGAGCCTCCTGCTGATACAATAGGCCTAAGGGGGGGGGTTACATCATCCTTATGTATTTTTGGTATCCCGAAAATAATAGGGATCCTAGGCTTCTCCTTTTTCAAGAATGATAACATCTTTAGATCTATAATGTTTTCTATGATCATATCTTCCAACTTCATATCAATGTTCCTATAAGCTAGGTTGATCTCGTTCATAGAAACAACTTTATATTTTCTTTCATTCCTTAGTATTTCATTCATCTTACCTTCGTATTCCATAGTATCCATGATTACTACCCCCCCTCCCTTGTCAGGTTTCATAACCCTGATTCCATCATCCTGTCTTAATTCTTCCAATTTCTCTTTTTCTTTCACTTCTAAGTTATTTCTGAAACCTATTCTTCCATCGGCCCTTTTAATGGCCGCCTCCATCACTTTTTCAAAGTTTTTTAACTGTGGTTGGATGGGTGGGTTAAACGTAGATCTATTTCTTAAAAGTCTTTGTTCATTAGTTATTTGGTTTCTGCCTATACTTGCAGCTATTTCTTCATTAAAAAACAAAATCTCAAGGTTCATTTTCCTTAAAAAGATTTTCAAGTCAATCAAAGTTTGTGTCTTGTTACCTCTTACTTTGGGGATGAACTTGAAACCTTTTTCCAACAAGGTAAAATGCTCTTTTCTAAGTTCCATACTACTGAAATTGTAAATTGTAAAACCATTTAAAGTACATTTATTACCAACCTGGGTGAAAACTTGGGTTTCTATGGGTGGGGGCACTTCAACAAGCTCCATCAATGATGTTTCCCCACTCCTCTTATCCCCCCCCCTCCATGGAAAATTTCCATTTTTTCTTTCGCCTTGACTACTTTCCCTTTCCTGTCTCTCTAAGGGTGGGAACTCTGTATCATAGTCATAGTTATATATGTTCCTTTTATCATTTCTATATGTGAATTTATCATATTTTCTATCTTTGTTGTATCCATTAAAATTTTTAAATGAATGTTTTTTAAAAAAATTGTTATTATTAGGTTTAGGGTAACTGACTTCACTTTCATATTCCGTAATATCTCTTCTTAATTTATCCATCTTTCTCTCTACCAATTCTTTACATTTTTCATCAATTTCATCCTTCAATTTGTTGTATTTTTGTTTTTCCCCATAAACGTCAAACATTAGATCTTCCTTAATGTGTGTATCTATTACGTTGATTTGTTCCGATAAAATATCTAAATTCCTTACATTCTCGTCAATAATACACTTAATAATTTCAAGACCACAGTTGTTAAACACTTCTAACAATTGCTTGTGAAACAATGACCCTACTTGCACATTATTAGGGTACTTCCATGTCCGTAACCCTTTCGGTACTATTTTACATTGCAATCATTCATTCAAATACCCATTTTCTATGACAATAGCCTTGTATCTATACATAAGTTTAGAAGCATCATCAATTTTCTTATTATAAGAATCAAAGTTAGTTGCGTGGCGGTAATTACCACCACTAAAATCAAAATTTTGTTGCTTTCTAAGCCAAGCATTCATCTCCTGTTTATCGGAGATGTAAACAGTACCTTTATTTTGTTGACGCCCTTGTGGTACAGCTCCCCAATTGTCCTCCTTATCATTCTCATCATCTTGCAGCATCTCCGGTGTATTAGCTGGGTCAAAAGTTTGACCATTCGGTCCTCTGTCCCAAGAGTTCGCTCCTTCAGCGCCATGGCAATACCTCTTGCGTTTCGGTTTTTGCTGCCTGCAACCCAATCCTTCGTTCTCATCTGTCACTTCCAGTGGAAGGGAGCGCTGTACTAGAGTTTGACATAAGGGCGTTAACAGATCAACTAGGGCTGTAAGCTGCCCTACTAGTTTTCTAGATTGACTAAATTCTTCATTTAAAGATGAATGCTTGGCTTAGAAAGCAACAAAATTTTGATTTTAGTGGTGGTAATTACCGCCACGCAACTAACTTTGATTCTTATAATAAGAAAATTGATGATGCTTCTAAACTTATGTATAGATACAAGGCTATTGTCATAGAAAATGGGTATTTGAATGAATGCTTGCAACGTAAAATAGTACCGAAAGGGTTACGGACATGGAAGTACCCTAATAATGTGCAAGTAGGGTCATTGTTTCACAAGCAATTGTTAGAAGTGTTTAACAACTGTGGTCTTGAAATTATTAAGTGTATTATTGACGAGAATGTAAGGAATTTAGATATTTTATCGGAACAAATCAACGTAATAGATACACACATTAAGGAAGATCTAATGTTTGAAGTTTACGGGGAAAAACAAAAATACAACAAATTGAAGGATGAAATTGATGAAAAATGTAAAGAATTGGTAGAGAGAAAGATGGATAAATTAAGAAGAGATATTACGGAATATGAAAGTGAAGTCAGTTACCCTAAACCTAATAATAACAATTTTTTTTAAAAAACATTCATTTAAAAATTTTAATGGATACAACAAAGATAGAAAATATGATAAATTCACATATAGAAATGATAAAAGGAACATATATAACTATGACTATGATACAGAGTTCCCACCCTTAGAGAGACAGGAAAGGGAAAGTAGTCAAGGTGAAAGAGAAAATGGAAATTTTCCATGGAGGGGGGGGGATAAGAGGAGTGGGGAAACATCATTGATGGAGCTTGTTGAAGTGCCCCCACCCATAGAAACCCAAGTTTTCACCCAGGTTGGTAATAAATGTACTTTAAATGGTTTTACAATTTACAATTTCAGTAGTATGGAACTTAGAAAAGAGCATTTTACCTTGTTGGAAAAAGGTTTCAAGTTCATCCCCAAAGTAAGAGGTAACAAGACACAAACTTTGATTGACTTGAAAATCTTTTTAAGGAAAATGAACCTTGAGATTTTGTTTTAATGAAGAAATAGCTGCAAGTATAGGCAGAAACCAAATAACTAATGAACAAAGACTTTTAAGAAATAGATCTACGTTTAACCCACCCATCCAACCACAGTTAAAAAACTTTGAAAAAGTGATGGAGGCGGCCATTAAAAGGGCCGATGGAAGAATAGGTTTCAGAAATAACTTAGAAGTGAAAGAAAAAGAGAAATTGGAAGAATTAAGACAGGATGATGGAATCAGGGTTATGAAACCTGACAAGGGAGGGGGGGTAGTAATCATGGATACTATGGAATACGAAGGTAAGATGAATGAAATACTAAGGAATGAAAGATGTAAAAGCCAAACATATTTGGATAAATAAGAAAACCATACTTAGGGATTCCTGGGACCTTTTAAGAGGATTAGTTCCAGAACTTTTTGATAAGGATTTAATTTTAGTGACAATTGATGTAGTGGACCTGTTTGGTTCCATACCTTACAATGAAGGCATTATGATGTTCGAGGAAGAAATTTTTGGTGATAACATCCTAACGCATGAAGATAAAATAGCATGCACAAGTTTAATGGAAAAATCCTAAGGAATAACTTTTTGATACACAATGGTGAATTCTTCCAACAGATCCAGGGTGTTGCGATGGGGGCGGCCTGTGCTCCTACATTTGCTAACCTAGTTCTTGCAAACTGGGAAGAAAGATATATATTTAAATCTGAGTACATTAAATATTGCAAGATGTATAAGAGGTTCTTAGATGACATCATAATATTTTGGAAAGGAACTTATGACAAACTTGAGGAATTCATTACTTATATAGGGGAAACCACCAATTTTCTTAGATTCACTTATACTACATCTTACGAGAAAATAGCATATCTGGATGTGGAGATTATGAAAAAAGAAAATTCTTTTGAGACTAGAGTATATAGGAAGAATACATACGTAAATTCCTTCCTACATTATGACAGTGGGCACCCTATTTATTGTAAGAAGAATTTGGTGAAAGGACAATTGGTTAGAGGTTGAAGGATGTCAAGTTTGGAAGAAGATTTTACAACTGAATGTGATAGGTTAGTAAATATGTTCCTGGAAAGGGGTTATCCCAAAGATTTCATTAACAAAATAAGAGAGGAGGTTATGGCAGCAAGGGAAGGAAGATTCAGACCCATAAAAGGGGAAAAAGAAGTTGAACAAAACACTACAAATCAAACCACTAGTAGTACATCTAATTACCAACAAGCTCTAGTAATAGAGTATAATACTTTAAATATAAAAGTGAAAGAAGCATTTCAAAGGGAATGGGAAAAATTTAGTGCATTAACAGACTTAAAAGGACTCCCCGAAATGACACCCAGAGTGGTGTTTAAGAACTCAGGTTGTATAAAACATATTTTAGAGACTGGGAACAATAGGAAAGGTAGAATAGGGGACAGAGCAAACTCAGTTAAGATGGGTACATATAAATGCGGCAACTGCAAACAATGTGAATTTATCATAAATCAAGAGAAATTATTTTTAGAAAGTAGACACCTCTGGTTAAACAGTAAGGGTTACTTTAATTGTGAGTCCAGAGGATTGGTATACCTGGCTATTTGCACTATGTGCACATCATACTATGTCGGAAAAACAGAAAGAACCCTGAGAAGACGAATATACGAACATATGTACGACATAAAAAAAGTAAAGACACAAATGCACTGTACAGGCATACCATGGTCTGTGAAGAATATAAGTATAGATTTTTTGTATTAGATCAAATCAAAAAGGAGTTGAGGGGTGGTCCATGGGAAGAAAGTATAGGTTATAGGGAGTTGTGGTGGCAGTTAGCACTGGAAGCAAATAGAAATCCAGGACTAAATGAATATATCTCCATCCAACCTCTATTAAAATTAAAAGCAAACATGGATTAGAAAAAGGGTTTTTTCTTTATATGCCAGCAGATGGCAGTATACACCTACATACACTCAAAATAAGATTTTTTAAATGAATTTATCACTTTATAAGACATTTCATGAATTTATAGTACAATTTGATTTTAAGATAGAATATTATCTTGTATATAATTAATTCTATGTGTTTTTAAGGAATTTTACATATTTATAAATAAAAAAGAATTACAAGTTTACATTTTGAAAGTTATTGTATAATTGAATTAATTTTATGATTGGTCAGGGTACTGACGTCAATATGTATATAATAGGACAAAAATGTTAATGGAATTGTATCTGATGAAGTCCGTGGAGGACGAAAACGCATGGATTGTTAACAGCGTTCATTTAATCACTTTTAACTTGTTGGCGAATAAAATCTTTTGGACAGTTGGGCTGCTTCTCCTTTTGGCACACTTCTTGTTTCATTGGTTTGGTTTTCTGGAGGAGGTTGCCGTTTTATTGGTTTGTCTAGTTGGACTTTCCCTATCAACAAATGTTAAATAAAAAAAATAAAATAAACAAATAGTTGTCATATTTGTAAGGAGATAGGGTCCTTAGGGCCCTTGTAATGTCAGAAATCCTGGTGCATGCAAGATGGCTTACCATAATCCTCTCCTTGTTCAGCCATGTGAGTAATGAATGTGTGCCTAAAAACAGAGTCAACTATCAAGGTCAGTTTTCCAGTGCCTTTGCTCAGGCTTACTGTTTATAGTAGGTATGCATGAGGTAGATGACTGGCCTGATTTTTGCTGAGACTTAATATTCTTATTCTAGGAGGCTTTGGATGTCTCAGCATAAGTCATTTTAGTGTGATTAGTGAAATGTTGTGGTTAAGGTATATGAAGTCCACAGAGCTAGCTTTTTAAGTGAGAAGGAAGCCTCCATTTTAATTACGTATTTACACCTCTCACAGAGACAGAATTATTAGTGATAAGGATAAGTTTATTACCTGTGAACATAAGGCAGTTAGTACAGCTCTTAGGAGACTTAGTGTTAAAAAGTTGGTGACAAAGGTGAAACTAGCAGGCTGACCTTCCATCTTGTCCGTTGTTTAGACAAAAGAAGTAAATGCATCTTAGGGTGCATGTAATCATGGTAAAAAATATCAAGAAGGGTCTCCAGTGACTGATATTCTTGTCCCAAATGATCCAGATTGCACTTGTTTTATTTTAAGTTATTCTGAATTTGTTAACCTGAGTAGAGCACTGACTGATCCCATTGGAACTATTTCAGTCTCAGTCTCTAGGTAAAGACAACAGATACATGATATTATGTACAGAGTGAATGACAAAAGGCAATATATACTTGTATTATATAGTGAGTGGGCATTTGAGGTTGGCATACAGAAAGAATCAGAAGAAAATGCACAGTCAGATCACGCTATGTAGAGGGAAGTAGCGTAGGAAGAGGTTAAATTATATGGCCAGAGAGAGTGAGGAAGCAGTTGCATTTTCAATGAGTCTTGTAATGTGCTTTTAGGTCTGATTGGAAATTAAGGTAAGAAGAATTTTCTTTAAGAAAAGGGGAGATATTCCCAGAGTTTGGGACCAAGGACTGAGAAGGCATTGTCTGTTTACTGAAGCCATTGGAGGATGAGGTTGGGGAGAGGAGCTGATTGTTTAAGTTAGGAGCATATATCCAATAGACTTCTATCATCCAATAGACTTGTAGTACAAACCACCAAATCCAGCAACTCAGCCGGTGACTCCATGTTTGCCAACTCTGTAGGCAAAACCTGGAACTCGCTACATGCTGACATTACAATATACACTACCCTATCTCAATTCAAGAAAGCTCTCAAGCAGTACTTCAAGACTCAATGGCTATGCCCTTGCGATAAGCCTGACTAAATATCTGGTAACACTGGGGTACTGTTATTATACTGTTGATGTATATCTACTATACTGTAATTTAGTTTACCAGACGATAGGCATGTTAGATTATTTAACCTACACTCCGAGTGGCTAATAGACTGTGTTTAAATTGCTTGTAATTGTACTTTAGTGTATACTATGTCAATTTTGCCTGTATAACTTCCTTTGGAGATTTTCTCCCCGGGCCTCTGCTGAAAATGGACATGTATCCAGTCGGACTATCCCGGTCAACAAATGTAAAATAAAATAAATAAATAAATAAATATACCACAAAAAATGACAACTGTCTTTTTACTCCGTGTTTTTTATTAATCTTTCAAATAATTCCATTGTATAATAATCTTAATACATTTTCTGATAAGTAAAACAATATGATTAACTATATACAATATTTACAGTTGGCCTGAAATTAAATTATTATATTGAACAATCTAGTCAGAGTAACATCATATTAATGAGAGATCATTTGTTCCTTTTTCTTTTACTCTCATTAAGAGTTTGAATTCAAGTTTAGTGTCTCAATAAGTGATAGTATTTTTTCCCATGGATTCCTGTTCCATCGTCTTGGTGCTAATCTTAGTTCTTTTACTCTGGTTTCCAGTAATGCAGTTTCCTTCAAAATGACAACTCTCTTGATTACTATCTACCATAACCAATGATCATCCCACTGGGGAAATAGGGTCTGGTTAAAAAGTGTTAGGGCTGATGGTTGGCAGTGACTGGGAGAAAAAGAAAAAAAACTATACAAGCATAAGCAGACACACACACACACACACACACACACACACACACACACACACACACACACACACACACACACACACACACACATACATAAATATCAGTGACCGACCAAACTGATCCAGCACCAGAAACATGTTTAAAGTAACTTTCAAACAGAGCAATTACCACAAACTTCATTTTCACCGACAAGTAATGACTTTTTCAAAGCGGGCAATTCCTCTATTAAAATTAATTTTCAATTTGTTTTAGTGTTTTCGGTATTAGATCAGTTTGTTAACCCTGCACCTTATGCCACTAAAATAGTGTGCGAACCTGCACTGCTCCTGCTAGATACTACAGGAAGTAACGTGGTCCTGTATTCTACCTACCTAAAAATGTCTGTCCTCCTGGGCACATTCTGACAGTCACATGAACTGAGGCCTGATCCCATTTTCTTAGCTTCCCTGCTCTGATCTCTGTCACCCTCCCGGTTGCCTGTTTCCCCTTTTTATTTCTTCTCCTCCAGATCAGTTAACAGTAGCCTGATTTGCAGACTTAAAACATCTAATCTCATATTAGACAAATGAACTACATTCAAGTAAATGAACAAAACTTCTGGTGTTTCGAATCTGTCCTTCATCTGATACATGGGGTACAGCTCTAGCTATGACATCCATCACAGAATCCTCTAGATTAGTTTCATTTCTTGTTATTTAAAAAAACTCCAGAGAGATGCCTGCTCATCTTTCCTCCCAATAATAAAATAAGTACACAATCAACACAAAAACACTTTCTTTGAACCTGTAAGAGATAAGAACTATTAGCATCATAACAATATTTGTTTCTTCAATGCTGCCTAAATGGCCAAAATCTGTATTGCTTCCAGCAATTCCTTCTTCATCCTTTTTGCAATAACTAAACCACTGATCCTATATAATATAGCTCAAAAAAGCTTTAGATGTCCATCTGCCTGTTCTCTAAATAGCCTCAAATGCTACCCCTTTCTTAAATCTGATCCATCTAAATCATACATAAGTGAAAACAGGTTAGATCTATAACTTTTTACAATGCTGCTTATAATAGCAATTCAAACTATTGCCCTTTCCAGTTTTCCCTGGTAGGTGTAGCAAACACCCGAGGGCTGTGTGCTCTTCTGCAGTGCAAGTAATGTGGTCATTGGCCAAATCAGACCATGTTCTTCTTTTCTTAAAGTAACCTGCTGTCCTTCTCTATGTCAGTCTGTTTTAGAAACCTTTACCAAAATGATCAACTTGTTACACCTTTCTCCCCCAGTAGTGCACTTATGGGAAATGCTCCATAGTATAAGGTCACAAATAGAACTACCAAAGTAGCATTAGCAGTATATTCTAGAGAAACACTATACAAGGCATGCAACAGGTAGGGCAGCAGGCCTTTGCCCAAAGACTGTCATTGTTCTTTGTATTGCTCTTGTAAATCTGCCCAGAACTTCCATCCTCTGGACTGCCCACTTGCCAAGTGCTTTATGATGTCTATCAACCCCTTGATCTGAAAGGAAAAACTTAAGGCAGCTAAATGCACCTGAAGAATCTTAACTACCTCCCCCAACCACCATCTATGCATCAAGATCCTTAGCATCATGTGCACTGACAGTTTTCCCAGTCTTGTAAATTATGAGCAAAGACTTCAGATGGTTTACCAGGTCCATCATATGTCATCTTTGTGCTAAGAGTCCATGCCTGTTAATAAGAAACCTGTATCCCACATACAATATTCCACACCTACTAAGGAGTCTCCAATAGTAGCTGCTTTGTATCCAGCAGTAAAGCATGAAACCTGTGTAACTGAATGCAAGAGTGATTATTAGCCACCCCATTGCTTGCTCCCAGACTGTAGCTTACAGAAAATGACATGCTGATCAACAAAATCTGCAAAACCAACTTTTTCAGTAATTCCTATACTCTGACTGATCCAGCTGACCTTTAGTTCAGTAAATAAACTACTGCCTAATTGTCAGACTGAAATACTAATCTCTTGTTTGTTAGTTCCTTGGTCTACACCATTGCCTTCCAAATTGTCAGAAGTTCCAAAAATAATAATGTCCCTACAGATGCAAACCATTGCCCTTTTAGACAATCTCCCATGCCTACACCTTCTGAAGCAGCAGTATAGAATTTTAAGTCCATGTTGTTCACTCAATGCTCCATCAAAAAGGGCACCCCATATAGTGCTGTAAGAAATCCTCCCAAATCTCTAGAACATTCTTCAGCTGATTCATAACCTGCACCATTTCCATCTATCTGTCTGTCTGTCTATCCCCTTTAAGCAAATTTGCAAGCATCCAGTTAAAGCTTCTACTCAGTTCTATGGCTCTTTATGCCAAGGTAAAGAACAAGATTAATATGCTGCCAGCAGCCCTCACCTTTATTCTTCTTTTAATCCCCCCCACTTTACTATACATATCTTGCAGTTTGCCTTGTAGCAATCTGATCTTTAATGTTTTATGGGGGTCTTCCAGGTTTTCCAGTGTTAATAGCACCCTTATTTCCTGGCACAACTGCTGAAAGGTTGACTCTCCCTAATTGTTTTTTCTCAGACATGTTCAGTTTTTAACAAGTCATGTAAGGCTTTTTCACTGGATTCTGAAATCCATTGTAAGGTACTGCTTAACTTCTCAAGCTTCACTCTTACAATAACAAAACCTAAACCAATGCTGCACTTCTCCAAATCATGCATGTGACTGCAAATCCTGGGGCATGGCTTTGTCATAAGAGTACTGCCTTCCTAACCTCATGCCCAGTAAATGTCAACCATTTCCGCACACACTGGCAATGCTGAAAAGCTACTTCTATGTGTAGTTTAGCTAATCATGAGTCCTGCACATCTTAAAGGGAAGCATACTAAATGTTACTATCCTTTTTTGCTGATGCTTTCATTCACTGACACCCCCCCAAAGATGAGACAGATGGTGACTAAGGCAATACTCTCCTCCAACTAATTTCTTGATACCAAAACCAGTGCAGAAACTTTAAAATGGTTAAATGGTGGAACCTAAAATGACTCTGCCACCATATCAACTAATCTTCTTTGTTCACAAAGAGACATGATATGTCTTCCTTAAGTGACTTGCTAAAGGTTATACAGTAAGCAAATGAGGACTGAGGGAAAAAAACTTTCACCCACAGGAAGTACAGCGCACAGCCTGAACCCTCAGCAAGGACACAGCTGACTTTTTCCCTTCATCATATATTTTATATTCCTACACTCGTCCAATGCTGCCATAAGGAATTTTGCCTCTAGTTGGTTTAAATCCTCAATCCTATGCACATCCTCAGTATCTCATTAACATATTTCTCTTTCTGATCTTTTTTCACGGCTGTGAAATGTGGGCTGTAATATCTTTTCTATACCAAACCTTTGCCTTGGTCTGAGGAATGACATCCTCCTGAAGCTCAGTATAATTAAGCTGCAAGGGACCAAAGGTTAACCCTAAACTCCTAAACTTCAGCCGTGAAGTTAACCTGCAACACTGAGTTACTGCAGTGCAACCCAAAAGCACATAGGCCTCTCATCGAGCTGTTCCACCTGGCTTTAAGCCCTTTAGTAGCTTTTCACCTCAGAGACAATAAGAATTTATCAATATGCATTTCAATGCTTCCAATATGATCCCGACCTACACATCATCTGGGGCAATGATCAACCTTAGTCATTATTCTTGGGGACATCTGAGTGACTTTCACTCTGCTCCTTCATTCTGCAGCCCCTTTTTGGAGGACTTGGCTCATTTTCAGCTGCTACCTTCTTAGATTCCTTGCTTACTTGTGAGTCCTACTCCTCCTTATCATGGTAAACGGATGACATTTCTTCATTTTTCCCATGTCATCCTGTGATGTGTGTGGGGGATTCCAGAATTATCTTTCATAGCTAAAAACAACTGAGGCATCTGCTGCACTATAGCATTCAACTAACAATAGAATTCTGCATTGAAACCATTCAAGATTACAAAACATTCTTAATCTCTGTACCCCCCCTGGCTACAAGGAGTAGGAGCCTATATATTGTGGTGGAGGAGAGGCCCAAGTAAGGAAGGGGGGGTAAAACTAGAGCAGCAGCATACATGCTCGCCACCACCATCCAGTGTCTTCGTTAGGGTAATTTACCCATTACATGTTAATTTTTGTTTGCTGTTGTTGGTGCTTTTTTATTGATTGCTTATCTTGTATTAATTATGCATCCTCATTCATAACTTGGGCAAAGACTCTACTAAATTTCATTCCATTCTCACAACAGGTAAGACAACACCCATAATATTCCGACATACTTTCACAACGTCATGCATTACTGTATCCATATATCTCCAGTCTTAATTTTGCTTTTTAAAATGTTTTTACATATAAAACTCAGAAAAACACTTCCTACCAATGCAGCATCAATGCAGTAGCATGACTGCATCCTACCCTTGCCCCAGATGACAATGTGAGACAGGAACTCTACTTTAAACATGAAAAAAACTGTGCAGTACTGTCTTACATGCTGTACGCAAAATGGTGGCTGCCCATGATCTCCCTAACTTCCCAACATCCTGTGCATGCCTGAAATCTTTCCTTCCATCTGGGGGGGTTCCTTGCTGCCTTCTAGGTAAATGGTGGGAAACTACCTCTTTGATCCTAGTAATGTCACATATTCTGGAATCTAATATGGCAACCATCAGCATGTACACCACACCAAAACAGTATTCTAAACTGTTCAAACAAATAAGGCAGCCAAGAAAAGGTTGTTTACTCTCTCAGATATTCAACTGTATTCATATCAATGCCGAGTAAAGGATTTGGGCTATATTGTAGTGTAATACACCCCAGATGGGCAGTAGTAATTACCACCCATTGTCTGCCTCTGTTAACAATCAGGACAAATACACTCACAATTGCTTGACAGTACAGAATTGTTATGGGCTGATTGACAAGCAAGTGAAAACGCACACAAAAACAAAGTATTAAATTAAATGCTGCAGCATCATAGCTTTTACTAAACACACCACAAGCAACCCAATGCAACGTTCACTTCAGAAATCATGAAAAAATAAAAAAAAGGAGTTATCAGCATGTTATCACTCCCATGACCCTGCAACTGCAAATGTTCTAATGCATGTAAGGGGGCTACTATCCCTCTTAACTCCTATCACCACAGAAATTATTATAAAAAAAAATAAAAAATAACAGTAGCTTTCAGATTACTATTAAAAATATTAAATGCGTTCAGAATCAGTATATGACACTCAATGTACAGGAACAGGATACCATGCATTCCATAAGGGATTGCTTTAATTTGTAGAAATAAAAAGTATCTGCCAAAAAGTTAACAGTCTCGTCAAGCATCACACATCACCACTTGAGTTTAATATATATCTGTACAGTGACTTACAATCAGTAATTAAATTAATTCATTGTTATTGTGTAATTGGTATATTGATGATATACCATTTTTGTCTTTGCTTGTAGGAGATTAAGGTTCATAGGAGTTTACTAGATTAATGACCACAAGGGCCTTTTTAAGCCTAGCCATGCATCCAAAAACTCTGACAAGTTCTGATAACCTTGATAAGTGTAAGCATGCGCCTGGGAGATGAACCATTTACAGGTTACCTGTGTCCATTAGAGACATAGGTGCCAAACCAGGGATGAATTTCTGGTTTCCCATCCAATTGTCCAAGTTGCACATGAATTGGGTTAAGGAGGAACTCTGTTTCACATGGATGGGGATTCTGTTCCATGGACAGGGTAGTCTCTGGAATACATACATATCTCTCCATCAGATTCTATTTATATCACAGGCAAGATTTAAGTCTTTAGAATGGGTAATTCTGGTGCTGTTTGTTTTGTGGATATGCAGGAGGCCCATCACAGTGAGGTTTGACAATGCCCTTTATGCCAGGAATAGGTCTCCCCTCAAAAGCCTGTAGGAAACAGAAAACATGGATAGGGCCTTGAGGTAGTCTGCATAGGACATTTTACTTACACCCTGTCTTCATTTAGTGAGAAACCTCTGTGGGCATTGCAATTGTTGGATATTACTGGTTAGGTACATACCAAAGGGGCATTGTACCCAATGAAAGTTGTGATGAATACCGAATACAGTGGAACAATGACTTCCTTGAACTTAGATGCTATACCTTTGTTTATAAATTGAGCAACATAGAATGATTTCCTCACCACTGTAGACACATGATAGTCACAGGCTAGATTACTATCTATGTGTGTCCCTAAGTCCCTGACTACTCGGTCAACTCTAAGGGGTGTGTTGTCAATATGATAGTTAGCAGGGATGGCTGACTTCCCAAAGGATACTATTATGCATTTCTTTGCATTTAGTTTTAGTCCAGAAACCCCTCTTAAATGGATAAGTAAATCAGTTGTATTAAACCATTGCAGTTTTAGTGTCACCTGATTCAGAGACATAGACAGATCGGTCAACACTCTGGACAGTCCTGAGACTGGTTACCTGTTTCCTCCAGGATGTTGGGACTGAAAGAGGAAAAAAAAGTTTTCTGGAGTTGAGGACCAAAAAAAGGTCAAGTGTCCTTCTGAAACTGTAGCAAAAAGCTTATATTAACCACTTGCTAACAGACACTGACAGCACTCATGCCAGTACTACAGTTAGGGTGGACTTCCTTAAATGCCTACTGTTACTGTACTAGCACCCAGTTACCAACTCTTCCACGGTGCCTATTGTGCCTTCCAACAGCTTCTCCTGAGGCACCCACTTATTTTGCCCCACAGTACTTACTGCACTGACATGAGTGCTGTTTCACTGCATTTTGGTCATTACTGCTTTATATAGCATATTTGTTAATTAATTCATTGATACTTTATTATAATTTTGACATTGCAGTTGCAATATCATGAGGATGTTTACCACATGCACATTTTATCTCTGGTGCTGAACATGCCAAGTGCATTACATAGATGCATGCAATTAATCAATTAATCAATAAGTGTGTTTATGTAATGAATGTACTTGGCATTTTCCAACATCCGATAAACATCAACATGATACTGCAGTTGCAATCTAAAGACAAAAACTGAAATGGCTATCATTTAATTAACATATTTGTTACATTTGTTGCATTGTGCAAGGTAGTTATAGTTGGGTAATGGTGTCATTTCTACCTGTCAGTCTCATGCTGTCATCCAGTCTGGGCACAGTCACCCACTATTGTCTGTAAGTTTGTGTGGGAGAGCCCAAAACTGAGTGAATTGCACTTGGGGGTACTAAATTTAATATAACCATCAGCACACAGAGAGAGCAAAGCACTCACACTCACAGTATCTCTGCACTTACACAGACTGAACTTAAAATATGCAATTTCATATACAGACTACTTCCATCTATAGTCAAATCAATAGGAATCTCCTTAGCCTCAGCTCCACCATTATGTCTTAGCCCCAGCTTACCATGGATTTCGACAGTATTCCGACAAGCTGATTTAAAATTAAATCTAATTCCCATGTTTTCCCTTTATAATTCATAACTATATTAATTCCACGGATATCTGATATTGTTTAAGCTTCCAAATTTGAATGCAGTGTCTACAGAAATGATCAAATTTAACTGAATGCAGATTGCATTGAACAGGTCTTGATGATATCAATTCTTCTGTGTTATTGAAATGGGTCTTGAACTTTGTATAACTTGGAGCGCATTTTGCTAGAGATGTGTTACAGTGATTTTCCTATTTAGTCTGAGCTCTTCTCTAGAACTTTAGAACTTTATCTCCTCTTTTCTTTCTAGCAACATACTGTACTTTTGTCTGATCTCTTCCTGCTTTCTAGTACATTCTGTCATCTTTTTTACCACAATAATGCTTATATATATATATATATATATATATATATATATATATATATATATATATATATATATATATATATACACATAGTTTCTCATCTTATTAACAAACCAATTGTACAACTAAATATATGTTTTTCCACATGGTTGGCCTATTTGCCTGCTATATAAATGCTACTTTATGCTCACCGTGTTTAATTGCCTGGTATTTCTTTCTCTTTACTAGGCAGTTAGGGATGGAAAAAGTGTTTGAGCCAGGGATTATAGTTAGGGCAGCATAATAAAAATAAAACTTTTGTTATTCTTCTAGAGAGTGCCATCCATAACACTACAAAGTAGGAGGAATTCAAGTAAAGGGGGAAAATCTGCATTAAAGTGTTGGGAGGGATGCGATCAGCCAATCCTGATCTCTAATGCAATACTGGCTTTTAAAAGCTGGCATTGCATTTGCAGTCTGACTTTATAACTTCATTGCCTCCCATCTCATCATAAGTAAATATACTATTCACTACCTTAACTGCTCTACTTCCTCCACTATGGTCTGTCTTCACAGACTATCAGATTACTCCTCTCACACTCAAACTTTTTCACTTACCGTAAGCCTCCATTTAAACCATTCTCTCCAAAATTATTCACCAGAAATTAATCCACATCTGTTTAGCAGTCCACCTACTCTTTCCATTAAATACAATTTATTTATTTATTTTTTTATTTATTTAACATTTGTTGACCGGGAAAGTCCGACTAGGCTCCACAGAGCCTATTTTCAGCGGAGACCCAGGGAGAAATGCTCCAGTTGCATGTCTTTTGAATTTACAAAATGTTTACCTCTCCTCACTACCACTGCAGTACAAAGCAAAAAATAAAAATTACTGTTATAAAACCAGTTAATTTCCTCCAACATTCTTCAAGAATTAAACTACGTGTTGACATACAACCTAATCCAGGCCCTCCTGCACTCTCTACACCCCCCCCCCCCATTATCCACATCCCTTCTGGTCACCTCTAATAAGTTCAAACAGCTATACTTCACCTCAATAAATATATATAGCATTTGCAATAAAATCATGGAACTACATCCCTGGATCTCTCATTATGCAACAGATATAATTGCCTTTAATGAGACATGGCTTAAACCATATATAAAAGACTCAGAAAATCTTCCCCCAGGATGTAGCTTCATTGGAGCTGACAGGTTAAACAAAAAAGCTGGAGGGGTAGCTATCCTCTACCCTAACATGTATGAAGTTTCTCCCCTTACAAAAACTCTGCCCAAATTCAACACTGCAGAACTACTTATCTCCTGCATAAAATTAAAGAACCACTGACTCTTTTGTATACGTGCTCTATATGTCCCACCTGAAAACAATATATCCAACCATGAAGACATCTTTATTAGATCTCGCACAATATTACCAATGAAACAGCCATTCTAGGTGATGCCAACATCAGCTGGAGTACTTTCACTTCTAACTATCCTTCTTCTAGTATTAAACTTCATGGCTTCAAACAGCATATTACTTCTCTTACTACAACAAATAGATTCTTGACTGGATTCTGGTCTCTGATCCTTGCAACTGCACAGCATCAGGAACCTTTCCTGCATCCCTTAGTGATCCCTGTCCTACATATGCTATTAGATGTATTACTCACCATGCCAAAGAACAAGTATACAACACTACTCATAATCTCACAAAATTTAACCCCCGAATCATTTTAGCTGCTCTGAACTCAGTCAGCTAGACTATTCTAAAAGCCTTGCCACTAGATGAGGCAGTAAAGAGGTTCATTTCAATTTTTAAGCATCCTAAATAGCCTTGCACCACTATGAAAGAAGAGAGTAGAATCTAACTTTGCCCACTGGCTTACTAATCAGAGTAGAAATCATATTCAAAATAGAGACAAAGCATGGAAAGAGTGGCAGAAACGTAAAACACCTCAAAACCTGCAATGCTTTAAAGAAGTTCGTAACCTTACCAAAGAGCAAGTCAACCTTGATAAGAAGCAATACTATTCCGATTTACAAAATAACCATAGATCTAACCTAAAAGGACTCTGATCATCCATTAAACAATTTTTACACCCAGGAACTATCAATGTCCTTAACCTTTATCCCAATAACTCCTATTAGAAACAGCCACCAAGTTTAACTTGTACTTCATTGACATCATAGCTGCTCTCAACAATGAATCCTTTCCTGACTCCCCTGAGTCATGTCCAGCACCATCCACTAATACCCTCACACTAAACCCAGTTGCCACATCCTTCATAACAAATTTATTATGCAAACTTAAACAATGCTCACTCTCTGCAGAGAATCTTCCCGCAAGAATACCTCAAAATACATAAAGAGCAATATAAAAAAAAATACAAAAAACTAGAAATACTGTATAGAGATAAAAAAATCCTTACTGCATCCACCAGAGTCACTCTTGCCACTATATACCTACCCTCCTCTATCGTATGGTTCTTGACTGATCTCCAGGCCACCCTAAAATCTAAACTAAAACAGTGTTAGAACAAGGCATCTAGATTTTCAGCTCATACAAGTCACAGGACATCTCACCGTTCTGCACTAAAAACTCTAAACTGGCTAGAATTATCGTACCAACTAAATGATACCCAACTTCTCTTAACACACAAAATTATATATAATCCTACTTCCTGCCCAGGTATAATTACAGTTCTCCACCACTGCCTCCTAAATTGTCACCTTCAATCTTGTGACACAAATCTACTCGACATCTATAAACCGTACAAAAACTGCAGTCAAAGACTGTACTCGCACTATAGCAAAACTCTGGAGTATAATTCCTGCACCAGTCTGGGCAATGCATCACATTCATTTATTTAAGCTGCAACTCAAACAATTCCTCTTTCTCTACTGGCTTTGCATCTACAGCTCTCCTGGCTAAAATGTCAGCTTCTTCTCCTCTAATACCTATGTGCATCCTATCTCTCCTTTTCCTTGATTTTATTTCTCCTACTCTTATTTCCCTTTCACTTACTCCTGTTTTTGCTCATTATTTCTCCTGTATCTCATATGTACCTCACTTATTAACTCTAACATATTTTAATCCGTCCTCACCCCTCCTTCCTCTCCTCCTTCTTACCCACTGTTTGAATTTTCCACTCTAACATTTGCTTTGTGTGTGAGTAATAAACTCTCACACTTATAACATGTCCACAGGTTTCAGTGTTACATGATATTGCATTTATCTTGTTTTTATGATGGTATATGAGTATTATTCCACATGTTAAGTATGTATTAATATTTGCATTAATCTCCATATTTGCAGTATATTATAATATGATATCAGTTTGCACCTATGTATATGTATTTTCTGTTGGTTTACTTGTAGATCTTTTCTCCCCAGGCCTCTGCTGAAAATGGATAAAATTATCCAGTTGGACTTTCCTGGTAAAAACAAAAATGTTAATAAACAAATAACTAGACAATAAGTGCAATTCATAAATACTTGTTATTACACTTGTATAGTAGTGAGGTTTGGAAATATCAGACCACATAAAAACACAAGCATCTGTCAGCATAACCAAATTGACACCCCACAGGCTCAGGCTCCAGGTCTCATCTGAGGGATTTAATTATTTCTTATTTATTTTTCTAGTTCATATCAACATTATACTCTGGATGGTATGATTAATCATTTGTAAAGCTACTGTGGTCTGTTTAATAACCCTCAGTGATACAGCTCGTAGCATAAGCAAAACACTCTTCCAAAGGGTTTAGTTTTGAACCTAAACTGAAGAACTTTTCTTTCCCACATATTTTTCATAACAGGCACATCACAGACCTAAGTGATTTTAATAAACAATTATTTTGCATTTATTGATTTCTAATTAGGGAGATCAAGATGCAGTGAAACAGCTGACAGTGCATGTAGAAAGCTATTCTTAATGGACTGTTTCATTTGAGGCAATTAGGCTGTTCTCTATCTTGTGTGTACATTCTAAAGTGTTTAGCAAATATTAATCACTTGTTTTGCATGTCTGACATGCAGCAGTGACAAATAAAAATTGTGGCAATACGACTGCAACTTGAGCAGAAATGCTGCATCTTGTTAGTGTAACGTAATAGCTGGATGTTCCAGCTAACTAGATTCTTATCCAGACTATCACTATCATACACTAGCAAAAGGAGAAGCTTAATTCCCTTTGGTCTATGTGGCTGCCCAGGTGTAAGAGAAGCTACTCATATTATTCACAAATGCTATGTAAACAAATCATTCAGGACAGAAGCCATACCTCTCAACTGTGCAGATTTTTGTAGAATGTTCAGACCTTTGCCTCATATTTTTAGTCTATTCCTCATAAAATTTGTGGTTTTCTGGCAAATTACTGAGGACTAAAGTCACTAAATAATGACATACATTTGCGTTTCAGGCTTCATATCCTTCAAAAAATGCATGTTATCACAATACTGTTATTCTAACAACTTTAAAAGTTTATAAGAGCAATATTTAAAATCTGTCCCTATTTTTGGGACTTGGTCCTCCCGTTATTTTAGGCTTTGTCCAGATTTCTTGTCCTAAAAGGATGAGAGGTATGGACAGTACCCATGTTAGTTTATTCACTGAGGGTTGGCAAATTAAGTTACCCATAGGAGTTAAACTTATTTTATATGCTGTAGTGACAGGTTAATTTAAAACATATACATACATGTTTCTGAAGTACAGAAAACTTCTTACATTAATTTGCCTAACACTACCCACAGAGTGATCCTGTACCATTTATCAGGTGATCAGACAAGTGAATTGTCCCACTTTAGATTTTTTTCACCCTTGGCCCATATACAGTGAATGGCAAAATGTAGACAATGCAGTGTGGAAATATATTTATGATTTGCAATTTTGTATACATCTGTTTACTGCAGTTTATGTATTATTTGTGTTATTGCTTGTTGTATTTAAGAAACAAACAGTTCCCCTGCATTTCAGCAGGCAGAGTCACTTGTAAAAGGACAAAGAGAAGTAGCGTTCAAGCTAATATAGTTTTGGAACATTTGTGACCATCTTGTATTGCAAAAATAATTTTGGAACACATTCTTTTGATTTTGCAGGTGCAAAACAGAAACATTTTTGTAGTGACTGAAATGTATCTTTTTGAAGGAATCCTACTCTTCTGGGTGTAGATGACTAGTGCATTGTTGCAAATAATGCAGAGGTCATGCAAGGGAGTCCACTACTGCCCTTGGTGAGTTAAGAGTGACTCATTATTCTGCATGATGTAGCCCTCAGAGCAAGCATTCCTGGCAATAACATCACAAGGCTGGAGATGTTTGTTTTGTGGCAATGCAAACTATGTACAGCCAGGAACAATTGAGGAAATGGTGCAAATGCCAGTGGCTAGCAGGATGCTATAACCAAGTTATCAGAGGAAAGAGGTGATGGCTTTGACAGTGGCAAAGAGAACAGAAATACTACAGGTTAAACATATATATTTATGGAAAAGAAGCCATGATCACAAGAGACAAATTATTTCTTTTTTTTTTCAAATATAATTTTCATTGCATTTCACTTCTATTTAAATACAAGAAAAGAATGACACAGAAAATATACATACAAGCTACTTGGAATATCAAGTTTCAGTCGTCCAAATACGATATACATAACATAAATCATCAATGTTAGGGTAACAATTTATACAGAATTGTCTAATAATCAAGCTGCTCTTAATGATCTGTAAAACAGACATTTACATAAAGATAGTATACAACATATTGAAAATGTGACATTAAAACATTGCAACCAGATATTCTAGTCTACCTAAATAAACGTTCTGTCTTGTACTAACTATGTACAATATATACATTGATGTCACCTTAATGTTCATCTTATATGTGTTTGCCATGACCTGTACACTGTTATTGTGGGTATTTCTATAATAATTGTCTTTAGTTTCCCTTAATTATGTAAAGTAATATTGATGGTGAAGTCCCTTGTTCATAAATCAATTTTGCCCTAGGATTTCAAAAAGCGTTTTCCAATGTTTCTGATAGTAAGATAGTTTTTTTTTTGGCTTCTTGTAATTAATTTGCTGGCTAATAAGTATTTTATAGCCATTCCTTTAAATTCTTCCCATGTGATTTTACTTCTATCTAACCAATTTTGGGCTATATATGATTTGATCATTGCACACAATGTGACTATGATGTGTTTATTTTCGTATGAGAAATTATTAGGGAATATATGTAAAATTGCCATTTCCCATGACAGGGTAGATTTGGTGTATCCCTTTTTTTCTAACTTGGTTCTTAGCGAACACCACAGCTTGTAAACATTTTTACAGCTCCAAAAAATATGAAGGGTGTCAGCAACAGTGTTTTGGCATATGGTACAATAAGGGGAGTGGGAGGGATTAATTTTAATAAGAAAAAGTGGTGTGTGATACGCATTGTTATTGATCATAATTTGGGTATAAATTAGTTTTTTAAGGGGAGTTAATTTCAAAGTAAGTTCAATAGCATCAGATTTTTGTTCATCAGTTATCTTATTATTTTTCTCTTCCCAACATTTGGAATATAGAATTGCATCTTGATATCTAATTCTTTTATTAATCTATATGTATCTGATAACATTTTAGATCTCGATAGTAGCAGGTTAATATTTTGTTGATATGCCTGCATGTCTTGGCTGTCTATTTTGACATTCATAGTAATTGTGTTGATCGGGTATATTAATTGGTTGATTATGGTATTATAGCTTTTATTTACTTCAAGTTTTTGTCTAATATTGTCAACTGAGAAACGTTTGACCTGGTATAGGTCCCATACTGTGATATGTTTAATTTTTGGATACTGATTCAGGTTTAATATAGTATTGTTTAATTTAATATTAGGATTAAGGTGTACGGGCTGTCCCAATACCAAAGTATCTTTAAGATTTAGGGAGGCTGCCAGCTTTTGAAATATTACTGTGTTTCTTATTATGGGATGAACCTTAAAATGCTTTAAAGTCTTAGAATTTAGAAAAGTTACTGCTCTAGGGTTTAAATTGCATGAGATTAGATGATTGTAATATATTTTAATCCATAGTGGATACCATGCTTTGTTGGATGGTTCAAAATTTGCTATTTGTATACCTCGACTAGCATTTAGTATGTTGTAGTATGTTTGGAATTCAGGTAGGCCTAGGCCCCCTTTTTGTTTGGGTAATGTTAATTTAGTGTATTTTATTCTTATACTTTTTGGATGCCAAATAAACTTTCCTAGTAGTGTTTCACATTTGGAGAAGAAGTTTTTTGGTATATTTTGGTTAATAGCACTAAAATGAAACAATAGTCTTGGAAGAATATTCATTTAAACTATGGCGGCCTTAGCTAGTGGAGATAGATTGAGGTTTAACCATCTTTTAGTGTCTTCAGTGATGTTAGACCAGGTTTTAAACAAGTTGTTTTTAACCATATCAGATTGGGGGTAAGTGAACATAATACCCAGATATTTGAGATTAGAATTGACTTTAATTTCAGTTTCAGGGAAATAGAATTCCTTATGTCCTAGAGTATTCAGAGGGAATATAATGGATTTATTAGGGTTAATCACATAATTAGATATTTTTGAGAATTTTTCAATGGAGTTTAGTATCTTATTCAAATCAGTATTAGGGAATTCAAAATAAATGTTAAGATCGTCAGCAAAAGCTGTACACTTTATTGGGACTTTAGAAATATTCATAATATGGTGGTAAGTTCTTTGTGATATTTTAAGCAGCATAGGTTCTATGTATATATTGAACAGGTAAGGTGATAGTGGGCATCCTTGTCTTGTACCGTTCACTATTTGAACAGGCTTTGATTGCTTTTTATGTATAGATAGTGTTGTTGTGGCATTTTTGTATAAAGCTCTAACCATGTTTATATAGCCCTCATTTATACTAAATTTCTTGAGTATATTTAATAAAAAATCTAAATTTACTCTATCAAAAGCTTTGGTTGCATCTACTGACAGTGCATAACTAGGGCATTTATCATTTTCTTTTAAGCTAATGATTGAATCAATAGTAAGTGTGTTGTCATATATTTGTCTGTTGTTCATAAAGTCTAGTTGCTCAGAAGATATAATGTGAGGTAGAATTTGTTTGATTCTACTAGCTAGTATTGTAGAAAGAATTTTAATATCAATATTTCTGAGTGCTATCGGCCTTAAGAGACAAATTATTTCTATTACCAGATGGGTTACAAAAGAGAAAAAGTGAGATTCTTGGGGAATGGACAGATTATGAGAGACACGAGGAACTTTGTCAGCATGCAAGAAAAGGGTTCAATAGAGAAGACCACAAAGCATAAAGTAATCAGCTTAATTGTAATTGTAAAACATACACATAAACATGTTTTATTAATCTGCAAACTTGTACCTCCTTTTGTGTTTTTGGAGAAAGAATTTGCAATGTTACCTTTGGAATGTTCAGGTACTGTGGTAGTGGTGCCGCGGTAGCGTTGTCGCCTCTCAGAAAGACGTTGTCCTGTTCAATTCCCAGTTAGAGCGTCTTCTGTGGGGAGACATGCATGAATGGGCGTGCCTTCGTTGAAGGTTGTGCGTCAGGGCTGGCAACTCGGCACGTAAAAATCCACTGCCGATCATTAGCGGACCGGAGTTCCGCTGTGGCAACCCCTAACCGGGAAAAGCTGAAAGACACAACAACAACCTTTGGAATGTTCAGGGCAGGAGATGAACTAGTAAAGAGATAGCACAGTGGGCATTGTCTGATACTTCCTTATCTTGACCATGACATAGAAATCCTCCATATGATTGACTTTTCAGTAATGGAACAATGCATATTAAATGTATTATTTAGCAGTAAAAGCTCAAGTATTATGTTTTAGCAAAACATGACTTTACTTTTGATGTAGAGGCTTATAGGAAGGGAAAAATGGAGAATGAAAATAATGCTGAATTATGGGCCTCTTTGCCTCCTCTTTGAACAATCAACTGGAAAGATTCTGTTCCAGGACTCCATGCAGGAAGGCCTGGAAGACAGATTATTTTTCTTTTCGTTGGACTGGAATGTTCCTGTATGTTTTTTCACCATCATCATCAACCCCCTTTTTCCCATTTTCTACATGGGGTCGGGGTGTTGTGTTAACTGTCGCCATCTGTCTTGATTCAGCTCCACACTCCTGCCTTCTTCAACACTCATGCCTGACTGTCACAGATCTTCTACCACACAGTCCATCCACCACTTTGCTGGACACCCTTGTTTCCTCTCTTGCCTTCTTCCTGTCTGTCCCAAATCATCTTCACCAGATTATCTTCTACTTTTCTGCACGTGTCCTGAACCACTGTAATCTGTTCTTTCTATGTGATCCTTTTTGCAACTTGAGCTACTTTGGCTTCTGCTCTTATGTCCTCATTTCTTCATCTGTCCCACAGTGTGCGTCCTACCACCAGTCTCAGGCACTTCATTTCTATCACCTCTAACTTCCTCATCTGCTCTGCCGTTACTGCCTGGTTTCTGTATCATACAGTAGTACTAGTTGCACCACTGTTTTGTACACCTTACATTTCAGCTTCTCTAGCATTCTTCTGACACTCTATGCCAGTTGGCTGCAGCCCCTCTAATTCTATCTTTGACATCTTCATTCAGACTTCCCTTCTCCACAGCCACTCCTTCCAGATACTTGAAGTTGTTAACCTGTTCCACTATCTTCCCTTCTGTCTTAATTCCCATCTTCTTCTGATTTCCCTAATTTGCTGCCATTACCACTGACTTATCTGTATTCAGTTTCATTCCATGTGCCTTCTGTTTTGCATTCCATTCCATTCCATTCTCCTATCCTTTACTGAAGTTTTTGTTCAGAGTCTACCTGTAATGCCACATCATCTCCATACAGCAACTTTGCTGATCTGCCCCTCTGACCTATTTGCTGATGTAATCCATCACCAGTACAAACAGCAGTGGGCTCAGAGCTGAACCCAGATGAACACCCACTCCTACTGGTAATCGATTTGTGAGACCAAACACTGTTTGTACTTGAGTCATTGGGTCCTTGTAAGCAGCCTGCACTAATTCTATCAATGTTTCTTCGACTTTGAACCCTAGCAGAGGTGCCCAAATCAGCTTTCTGGGACCTTGCCATATGCTTTCTCCTAGTCTAGGAAAGCCCAGTTGGACTCTTTCCTCCTCTCTAGCTTCTTTTCAACTATCTGTCTCTCTACAAACATTGTGTCAGTTGTGCTGCATCCTGATCTGAATCCAAACTGCTCATCTCCCATATTACGTTCTACTAATCTGTGTATCCATTTATCAATCATCCTGTCCACAACTTTCATGAATGTTACAGGAAATTGATACCTCTGCACTGCCTACAGCTGTGGATGTCCCCTTTGTTCTTGTACATTGGCATGAGTATGCTTATTCTTCAGTAATCTGGGATACGCCTTTCTCTCTGTACTGCTATGAGTACCCTGAGGAGCCATTTCTTCCCTATCTCACCCAGAATCTTTATCATATCTGCTGCAACCTCATCTGAACCTGCTGCTTTCCCTGACTTCATTTTACTTAGTGCTGTTCTTATTTCTTCTATAGTGGGCTTCTCTTCTTTTCTCATCATTTGTTTGGGGTAGTACAGCTTCTGTGGGGTTTTCTTCAATCAGAAGCAGTTGGAAGTACTCTTTCCATCTGCCTTTGATGTCCTGTGGACTGATGAGCAGGTTGTTGCTAACACCCCTTATGAAGGGTGCCCGACTATCTTATTTATCTTTCTGTCTTTGCCTTGCAACCTGATATAGTTTCTTTCTGCCACCTACCGAGTCAGTTTCCAGAAGCTGGTAGAGTGCCTGTGGTGCTATTGCAATTCCTTTCGCCTGTTTGTTAGCTAACCAGTATTCAATCCTAGCCTGGTCTTTCTTTTCTCTCCCACTTTTTCCTGCATTTCTTTTGATGACTAATTAGACTTCTGCATTCCACCATCAGCTTTCCTTATGTACCTTATTTCCATACCTGGCCGGACCGCATACCTGTTCTGTAGTCCTCACACATACTGTTTTGAGGCACTGCAATGCTTCTTCAACTCCACCTATCTCCTCTTCTTCTTGAAGTGCTACAGCCCTGAGTAATTTGTTGAACTGTTGTGCTTTCTCTCCAGTCAAATCCCAGGTCTTCAGTCTGGTCTCTGTTGACCTTAGAGCCTTCTCTGACCACTGCTTACAGCTGATTGTGGCAAGTACTTGTTTATGCTGTGGACCAACTGTTTCACTAAGAATTACTTTGCAATCACTGATTCTACCCCAGTGCCCTTTTCTTACTAGGAAGAAGTCTACCTGAGTTGCAAGTTTGCCACTCTTGTATGTGATCTTGTGATTGTGTCTCATTCTGAACCATGCGTTGGCTACTGTCAAGCCATTTGCCAGACAGAAGTTTAGAATGGCCTCTCCTTCTTTATTCCTGTTGCCCCACCCATGTGGACCCTGAAAGTCCTCATATCCTGTTCTGTCTGTCCTGATATGTACATTCAGGTCACCCATTATCAACATCAGTTCATGTTGCCCTGCTTTATCTAGTAGGTCCTGCAATGGCTGTCTGAATGTACTGTTCTTTTCAGCATCACTTCCCTGCTGTGGGGCATAGGCTTAGATTATGAATACTGTTCTATCATTAGACTGGAGTCTGATTGCCACAAGTCTATCACTAATTCTGCGACATCCCTCACAACCTTCTAAAGCCTCTCTCTCACCACAATTCCACAACATTTCTAGCATGTCCTCTTCCTGAGTAGAAGTCTCTGGATTCTAAGCCAAGTGGCTTTGCTGCATTGCCTGCCTCTTGGATACATAGGATGTTCAGCTTCCTCCATACCAGCATGTCATTCACTTTCAAGCGCCATCCTGTCAGTGAACCTACACTGAGTGTAGCAATTCTTAGTTCATGTATGTCAGGTTGATTTGGTTTTATGTCCAGCTTTCACTCAACAGAGCTATTCCAGGTAACACAGACTGGGCAACTGGACACCAGCCAGCCAATAGCTTATTGGCCCAGGGTTTTATGGTGGGCACACACTGGCCAATAGGAGCACATAATCCCCTCCCATCATTAACATGGGTTCCTGGAGTAGGTTGGGCTCTCAGCCCACTTATCACCAACAAATATCCATGCCCATTTGGCAACATTAGTCAACATGACCAAATACTGTTTCACCCTTTCCACTAATATCCAGTGTATATCTGAAGATTCTGAAGGAATCTCCCCCAAGATCATAGTGGTGACTCCCTTCTGGCCCAGTCAACCATGGTTCCCCCTTCTTTTGGAAATGGCCAGAGTCAGTTACCACAAGCTTTGTCACAGACTGGACCTACTCACACAAGAACAGGAGTGCTTGATGCACCCCAACACAATCAACTTCAATTGACACCTGTTTACTGAGGATATGTAGCAGGTACTAATGGACGCAAGAAAACCTGCTACTAGAAAAATCATATATTAGCAAATGGACAAGGTTTTCTAGTTGGTGCCAACAACATAATCAACACCCAGGCAAGGCTAGTTGTTCTCTGTTTTTACAATATTTGTGTGCATTACTATCCTATGGCCTTTATGATTCCTCTAGCAAGGTTCATTTATTGCCATTTCAGCATGTTTGCCCATAGGTTCTCCTCTTTCAGGGCATTCTTATGTCAAATTATTCTTGAAAGGGGTTTTGCATAAGAGGCCTCCAAGAAAACCAGTGGTCTCTGCTTGGGATCTTAATTTTGTGTTAGAAAAAATAACACTTGCTATATTTGAACCTCTTAATCTGGCTGACAGCGGTTCTTAACATGGAAAAAAGTTTAACTGATTGCTCTGACCTCTGCAAGAAGGGTGTGAGTTATGAGTTCTTATGGTGAGTCAACTTTATCTCATTTTCCATAGAGACAGGGTTTCTTTGAGAACTAATCTTTCTTTTATGCCTAAAGTGGTATCCAAGTTTACTTTAAGCCAAACTATCCATCTCCCCATTTTCTTTCCTAAACGTAAAAAGGATGAGAAGGAGATGCCATATCTTGAATGTCCACAGGTAACTCACGTAATATGTTGACAGAACTAAATCTTTCAAATCTTTGGATCAATTGTTTATTTCTTGTGAAAGTAAGAATAAGGACAACTTGTGTCAAAACAGACTCTTTCCAAATGCTTGTCAAAGGCTTTTACTTTTGTTATACTCACCATAACAAATCTATTTCAGGCAGGGTCAAGGCCCACTCTACCAGGGCCTTAGCTTCATCTATGGCTTTTTTTTTGGAAAGGGTTAGATTCCAGAAGTGTTTTAGAAGCTGCTACTTATCCACTATACATTTACAAAACACTATAAGCTTAATTCCTTCTCTAGGTCCAGATAAAGCTTTGCTAGGACCATTTTCCAGGGGCTTTTGGATTCTTCTCCTTCCATCTCCAAAATGTATTTTGCTATGGTAACCTACCCATATAGATAAGGCTACTGCAGCAGTGGTCAATATGATAAACACAGCACAGTTGTTTAAGCTGAACTTACAATAACCATAGACGTTCAAATGATCATTGCTTTTTATTGATTTTCTTTTTTTTTTTTTTACACCAGGATGTGGAGATTTATTTTTGTTATTTGTAGCATTGGCCTTTTAGGACTGTGCCCCCCTCTCTCTGCTGGCAGGAAAGCTCTGAAGGGCTTTGTGCCCAAACTTGTCTGTTAGCCAGCTCAGCAAAAGCTGCTTCACAATTTGGGTGTATGGAAGGTATGCTGAAGCTTTGGAAGATGGCCAGCTGTTATATATTTCACAAGATGTAATCCATATAACTAAGGCTACTGCAACAGTGATCATTCAGACATCTACTCTTATAGTAATTTTGACTTACACAGTTGCACTTTCTACTACCATGCTTAGCTGATATATGCAAATGAACCTAGTACAAAATTGGCAGCCTGAAATACAATTCATAAAGCACACTATGTATATACCAGCACATCTGAAACTGTGTCCCATAGGGGAAGCAGCACACCAAATAGGCAAAATATGGATAGTACATTATATATCATATTAAATATGATCACAGCAAATTTGGCAGTAGCTGCCACAGGCTAGGCTTTTTACTATTGTCATACCAAGAGGCACATTTGGCTGAGAATCTTGTATACGTCACTCTGTAGACAGGAGTAAATGGTCAGCTTTGAATGGATATCTTGTGTAATTTGTGTAAAAGGTTGGAGGAATGTGATGTCAGTGGAAAGTCAGTAGTCCTGCAGACACCAGTAATAATGGTTGGAACAATCTTGGTCACCAGAACATTGCATGGCCAACTGGAGATACACTAAGATACTGCAGACATCATCCAGGTGGCTCTTGCAACAGTTTCCCAACTGTCTAATGTTCCATGGAAGAACATATATTTGGATTCTGCAGACACAGCTATTGTGGACATCAGTGATATAAATTTCATACAATTTGCCACCTGCCAGCTATAAGTGACACAGTAGATGCCACACATATTGTGATGAAGAAACCTGTCACCAGAAATGTACCTGTACATATAAAATGGTTTGGATACTACTCCATAAACTGTCAGATTGATCTTATTAAATAAATCATGTTAAAATCAACAAGCATTTTTCAAGTTATATAACAAAAGCTATGGAGAGCTCTTTAAATAAACATTATAAGTCACATAACCAAACCTTCAGTTACTGCTAAACCATTAATGGATTAGACTTCATTAACTTCATTGTTTCATTTTTGGTACAGGTTTAATATTGTTTACACCATTTAAACCTGAATGTTTATCTGCTCTAAATAAATGTATCATTTGTACTTAGCATTTTCAGTTTTAGTTATCGAGTCTATGTTAAATATCTGAACATCGAAAATGTCGAATGTTACATGGTTGAGACCAAATGTTTGACATTTGGATGTTCCAATATGAAATAAAAAAAAAAAAAAAAAGAAAAACACAACTTAACAGTGTAAGCAGGGGGGCAAGCCCCCTTGCACCCCCCACATCCCCCTACTTAAATATACCAACTCCAAGACCACACTTCAGTGCAGAAAAGGGAAATTCTCCCATTCTGCACCATACAGTGCCGTTGAATGTCAATCTTCGAACACTTGAAATTTCTAATGTTTGGTCTTGACCATGTAATGTTCGAAATTTTGAGCATTCGAAGAATTGACATAGACCCTAGTTATCATGTCACTCCATCTTACATTATCCAATATGTTTTGCAAGATCACAGTCTTAAAGGAGCGTGTATCATTTATTTCATTAATATACTTAAAAAGTGCAATTACGTTTATCTTTGTTTTGACCTCAGAAAGATGGTATTTTATATATATATATATATATATATATATATATATATATATATATATGTGTGTGTGTGTGTGTGTGTGTGTGTGTGTGTGTGTGTGTGTGTGTGTGTGTGTCTACTTTCATTCACTGAAAACTCATTTCACTGAATTTCAATTCACTGAATGTAAGTACTGTTGGTCAAATTAAACATATATATATATATATATATATATATATATATATATATATATATATCTTTTCCCCATTGTAGTGCAATCCTGGAGTTAGTATATATAGTTGGGGGGCACAGCCCCCCATCTACTTAGCATTTATATTTATGAATCTCATTTCACTGAAAGCTAGCAATATAAAATCAAAAGTAGGTGAGACGGCTACACCCCCACACCCCCCTAACTATATATACTAACTCCAGGATTGTACTACAGTGGGGAAAAGGGCATATATGTGTGTATATATATCTTCTCTTCTTCTCTTTTGGCTGTTCCTGTTAGGGGTCGCCACAGCAGATTTCTGTTTCCATTTCTTCCTGTCCTATGCATATTGCTCTGTCACATCAACTGCCTGCATGTCCTCTCTCGTTCATAAACCTTATCTTAGGCCTTCCTCTTTTCATCATACCTGGCAGCTTCATCCTTAGCATCCTTTTCCCAATATACCCATCATCCCTCCTCAGCACATGTCCAAACCAATGCAATCTCGCCTCTCTGACTTTGTCTCCAAACCGTCCAACCTGAGCTGACCCTCTAATATACTGATTCCTAATCCTGTCGATCCTTGTCACACCCTGTGTAAATCTTAACATCTTTAACTCTGCCACTTCCAGCTCTGACTCCTGCCTTTTTTATATATATTCCTTTAGTCTTTGGTTGATATTTCCCACATAAAATCCTGGACAATTTTTGCAAATAGCAAGGTAAACTATATTCTTATAGGTATAATCTGCAAAACAGCTGAAAACATATTTGCATAGAGTAACAGGATGTACAAAGGCTTCACCTCTAAATGTAAATTTAAAGTGACTGCAGTTCATGCACTGTAAAGTTCGTTTCTTCTTACTCTATCTTACATTTACACTGTTTAGTTCTTTACAGCATAGTCTCTAATATTTTAAGATTGCCTATAAACAAATAATGTTTTATCAGCTATTACATTATGCATATCCATGCCACATAAAATGTACCAGTGTCTTTGTATAGTACTTTTAACATTCATAGTGTGTCTGTTATATGATATAGCCATTAGGAGTTGTTCCATTGAGGTGGTATAACATTATTTGACTCTTTAGCAGAAAATATTGATTTACTTGTATTTTTACTTGACATAATATATGACTTACATTCTGCTAAATTAATGTCATCATAACCTCTACCTTTAGAATCACCTGTCATTATCATCAATTCCATTTTGTAAAACATTTTCATAAGTGTCCAGTCTTGCTAGTGATAACATCTGTCCCTTTGGAATATTCTTAAACATGAATAGGGGATGTATACTGGAAATATAGGTTTGCATTTCTCTATATTTCCTTCTTATATACCGTAGTATTAAGTACATCATTCCCATTTCTTTCTATTTGTACATCCAAACAATTAATGTTGTTATTTGAAGATACCTTCTTAATTTTTAGAAATCCAACCATGTGGATCTAATTCTTCCATAGCACTTTGCCGTTAATTTGGAATTTTATATACCTGGCTTGGTTTACCTGTTTGAGGTTTTCTATTCTTCATTCCTAATGGTATGTGATCACAGCAGTGGCATAGCAGGTGTGTAGTCATAGAAAAACACTCACAACAAAAACTCAGCTTCATCACAATATAATTAGGACCTGTTGAAGTGATATGTTCCTCACCCAAAGAGTTTCCTAACTATGGAGCAAGCTTTTCTTTAACATCAAACAGTATAGCACACTGGCCTACTTCATGTTCTGTGTTGACAGTTGGGAGAGATACATGCAAATTTTCTCCTGGGGCAAACGCTATGGCCCTCATTAAGCACGGTGGTAAATCCAACCACCAAACCCTCTGGGTTTCAGGGTTAAGCTCTATATGGTCTTCCAGGGTACCTCCTTAGTAAGAATCTATATACCTATAACCCATGTGGAAGTCATGATATCCATATGTGTCCCTCTAGCATCATATGTCAGACCTTTGAAATGGCTTAATCTTTCATGATCAATTTCAAGGTGAATACTCAACAGAAACATCACATGCTCACCCCAGTCCAGTCTCCAGACTTTGTACAGCAAGAGACGTTTAACAGGTCTCACCAAAGGAATTTAACATCAAGGGATGTTCCTCTGCCCAATGTAGGGTTAGGTTCCACTGTTTTGATAACTCTGGCAGACCCCTGTAATGCTCCTCTGCTGAGGCACATTGGATTTTATCACTCTGGGGCAATCTGCAGCACACAACCATATGCTGATGCCCTGGACACTCACACCAACAGCAGTATGATGATACAGCACCTCCACAAGTACCTGGTAACCAAATGTGACAGAGTTGGACACACAAGGTCTGACATCCAGTGATCTGGCAGGTCTTTAGTTGGGTATGTACAGCAATAACTTCTGACAATACTGGTTTTAAAATATATCACAAAATATGCATTCATGTATACATGAATGCAATGGTCTTTGAATAGTGAACTTGTCATGCAAGAAATCAGACTTGGTATTTCATCATCTTCCAACCAATATGTTATCAAATACTGTAGGGGTGCTTTTTGGGGTCTAAATGAAGAGATGATTACATCAGCAAGAAAAGGAGGGTAGTATTGCTAGTACTGAAATCATCCTCAAGTCTCACCAAGATGACACTGATATATAGACTATATTTTATATAGCATATATCATGAAGAGAAGTAGATTGAAAATAAAAAAAGTTGGGTGCGCAAGTCCCAGGATAAAAAGGTGCCTAATCCTGGTGTGCACACTGTTGCCAGGACTGGAAAAAATGGCAGTGTAGAATCCTCATGACATGGAAATATTCCCACAGTGGGGCTAGGTCAGGCTTGCAGGGAGGATGCCCCCCCGCGTAGTAGAAGGTATTAGTAGTTCAGAAAAAACACAAAATCTGACAGGCCAAAAAAGAGCCATAAATATGACAGAGGGACTATTGAGGATAAGGAAGAAATGATGAATGTTAGTATTATGCAAGATACCCAGAATTTCCCGATAGAAGATATTCAGAAAGATTAAGAGAGACATTAGTGGAAAGAAAAATATTTGTACAAGAAAAACTGTCAGAAACTTGAAATAAACATTTATGTTCATTAGTACAACAGATTTATGAAAAGCATTACATAGATAAAGAAAATCTGGGCTGCCTGGGAAAAGAAGCAATAGAGGAAGTAAGGCAATGTACAGAACAAAACCCAGAGATTTTTGAAAGGTAGGAAAAAAAGTATAGACATGGGAAAGAAAAGAGGATATTGTGCAATATTTATGCAAAGGAGAAACCTAAACTAATTAATGCAAAAAAAAAAAAAAAACAGCTCCAAAGATATTTGAAGAGAAATACAGGTAAAGGCACCCATATATTGATAATTTCACAATACAAAAAATAAGAACACAAAGGGGGAATGTAGAACAGAAGATTAGTAAGACAGAAGTTAAACAAATAGAAACTGAAGTTGTGGAATACTTGCAAAGTGAAGGATTTGGTGTAGAAAGTCTAACACAGGTTGTATCACAGCATGATGGAACAATGAGTCCCCACATTAAGGAGAAACAGATGCAGCTGGACACATCTGAAGACAAAAGGCAAGAAAAAAAGATATGATAATGGTGCAATATTTATGCAAAGGAGAAAGCAAAACTAATCAATACAAAAAAGCAGGACCAAAGATATTTGAAAAGAAATACAGCCAAAGACACCCAGATATGGACAATTTCGCAATATACAAAAAAAAAAAAAAAAAAAAAAAAAAACAAGGGGGAAGAAGAAAAGATGATTATTAATCGAGAAATTAAAGAAATAGAAATTGTAGTTATGGATTACCTTCAAAGTAAAGGATTTGGTGTAGAAAATCCAACTCAGGCAATGGCACAGTATGATGGAACAAGACCCAAATTAAGGAGAAACAGGTAGAACGGGAAGCATGTGATCACTTGCGGCATAATGATGCTCTGGAAACCAATGCAAAAGTTTATTTGGCGTTGAACAGCAAGGGAAGGAACAGGAAACAGTGACGTCCCTGAAACAGGCAATATTGTGGAGTAATAGGCAAATGAGTTCCCATATAAAAGAACAACAGATGAGACAGGAAGCAGTTCAAGAGGATATGTCTCAGGAAGACATTCTGGAACTTTCTGTAGAATGCCCACAGGAAACAAAGAGCAAAGAATGTGCCCTCAGTTTAAAAGAAAATGATCCAAGGAAACGTTGCTTGATTTAATAGAGATGGATAGGCATATTAAGATTGATGACAGAAATGGATTACAGAAAATAAATAAGACTCAAAATGTTAGTCTTATAATTTAATATTACATAACAGAGGTAAACAGGATATATTACTGTGCAGCTAAACTAATTGACAAAACTGTATCACGAAAATGCAGAGCATTAACGGAAAGGAAGGGAAGAAATAATATGTCATTGTGGAAACACTGAATAGTGAAAACTATAAAGCAATTCAAGACAATAAGTGTCACTGCTAGAGGCCTATAGAAAAGAGCACAGATCAACCAAAATACGTAAGAAAGATAGATGTGATAACAGCAATATACAGTATCCGAACATGCCAGGATGTAATATACACTACTGCAAATAAATTAAAGATATCGTTACAGACATAACTTAGTAGATGTGCAGATACCTATAAAGGAAAATCACAAAATAAGCAAGTCATTGATGACCCAAAAAGGTTTGGGAAACGAAGCAAAAGGAACAGCAACACCACCAAAAATCAAGAAGAAATAGACACATGTTGGAGAAATATTTATGAAGACTGTGTGGAACATAGCAAAGATAATAAACAGATGGAAAAATTAAAAGAAACAGTAAGGACTTCAAATGTACAGGGTAAGAAATGGATGAAGTAAACAAAATTATGTGATATAAAGGAACCTGAGCAGGAAGGAGTGCATACATATTTGGAAATTGATGAAGGATTGCCAATAAAACCTGTACAAATGCAAATAAAACTCAGAAAGGAATACTTCAGAAGACTAAAACTAATACTGAAGACAGCCTTGACAATTAGGAATAAAGTCCAAGCTATAAAGCAATTTGATGTTTCTGTTTTACAGATTTGGTGTGATTGACTGTTCCCAAAATGTATAGGATTATATGGACAGAAAAACAAAAAAAGTTTCATGCTTATCAAAAGATAAATAAAATTGGTGTATACCAAGATTATATATTCCATGCTCTGATGGAGGTATGTGCCTTCTTGAAACTGATTACATGTGTAGATCTGCAATTGTGGGACTGCATACATATCTGCTGACCACATCATCTCCAAACTTAGTGAAAGTTTTATAACATGAAGAGAAGAAGTCTAAGGTGACCTCTCTGCTTAGTTAGCAGATGCATTCAGGAGGCAAGCAGGAATGGAAATCAAACCAGAAGTAGACAAAAATCAGATAGGGATTGAATGTGCCAAAAAAACAAGAGAAAGAATATCAGGAGAAGTATCAGATGAGAAGGTTAGAAATGTGGAAAAGCTATGAATATAGTGGCAAGTATAGATATTTCTTGGAATAACCTAATGTTAAGTGACGCAGAAATGGTTAAGGAGAGGAGGGTTGAAGCCAAAAAATGAAATTTTAATACTGGCAGCACAGAACAGTGGACAATGTACATATTGGTTTACAAAGTCCATTGAACACATGGGAGAAACAGACAAATGTAGGTTTTATGAAAAAGAACTGGAAACAGTCACACACCTTGTTGCTTGGTGTGATATTCTCATGGCAGAGGACTTGTGCACTAAAAAGCATAATAATGTTGCAAGCTTGTTGTACTGGGGATTTGTAAACACTAAAATACAGAAGTAGCTGTGAAGCATTGGAAACAGGAATCACTAAGCATTATAGAGAATGATGAAGTGTATATCACATGGGATTGTCCCTTACCAACAATTCAAAAAATAGACACAAGAAAACCAGATACAGTAGTCCATGAAAAAAGACAAAAATAGCATTAATCATTAAAATTGCTAAACCTAGCGATTAAAGTGTCTCATATACAAAGAGACACAATGTCATAAAATACCAAGATTTGCAGGCAGAAACCAAAGCAATGTGGAAGAAAGATACCCAGTCAGTTCCAATAGTAGTAGGAGGAAAGGGTCTCATAAAACAGAAATTACAGACGTATTTAGATATGCTACCAATACATGTAACTCTGTATGAATTGCAGAAGGAATAATTTCTGGGCATGTTGAGGGTGCTGCAAAGAGCAATTTTGGCTAACATAAAAGACTGACACAATAATAATTTCACAAATTTTAATCATAGCCTGATTTAGGAATGGGGTCCATTCCCATCATGGTATTAGAAACCCAAAAGACTTGGAGAAATTAAGCCAAGATTGCTTTGTATAACACTTAGAACACTTGGCTTCTGTTCAGTCATCTGTGGCCTGCTGCATCCATGTCCAGCAGTGGTATGTCTCTGGGCTGGTGATGAACATGCTATCCTCTCTCTCTCTCTCTCTCTCTCTCTTCACTCTCTCTCTCTCTCTCTCTTTCTCTCTGTGCATATCAGAGTGTCAGCAGCATACAGGAGATGGTCTCCTCTGAGATAAAGGAGAGGGTGTCCTGTACATTCTGATAGCCAGTGACCCAAACTGTGATGCACCAATATCAGCAAGCATCTGAGGGGTGATAAACAGTGGTTGCTGTTGTTGAAGCATGGCATTCTGAGGCTGTACCAGCTCAAAGCCAGTACTGTTCAGAGAATGACCTTCACTGCAGAAATTTGTAAAGATACGGCTGTTTATTTATTTATATATATGTGTTTACTGGGTTAGTGCTCTGATCTCAATGGACCATTTGCATGCATAGCCCCAGTGACTAGGATCACATAAGAAATAAACAAAATATATTTACAAATACAAGGATATGCTAAAAGACAAATACATATACATATTTACAGATATATGTTACAAAATTTATTTCAAGAAGCAATTTACATTGTCAAAACATGGATGGAAAAAAATGGAGTTTGATTTAGCAGAGCTTTATGGATATGATGTAGCCATAATGACTGAGATGGCTTATGCTACAGGGATAGCAGCATATCATTATATAGAGAGTTATGAAGACAGCATGTGAGAAAGGATACCATGGGGACAACTTAATGTACTGTACTTTCCCCCTCCTCATCATCCATTAGTGAGGAAGATAAAGTTGTGCTTCATAAAGCAAGTTGGGCAACAGCACAAAGAACAACACTCACAAACACAGAGCCTACACTCACTTGGGAATGAAAGAAAAACAAGAAAAAGGACATGACCACTACAGTCAGGTTTTCCCATGGGCAATCTTCAACTTGGTATCCTTCTATTTGTCCTGGGAAGAATACCATTCCATAAAGTGCTGAGTTCCCTTCTTCAGCCAGAAGTACTCGGCTGCTCATGGTCGACCATTTACTGTCTGACAACATACTGCCCATATCCATGGACAAGTGCTCTGGCTCAGTATCAAATGTAATGAATCTGTTGTAAAACAGTATCTTACATTTTATTTTATTTTGTTTATCCTTTGTTGACAGGGATATTCTCATTAGGCTAAAAGGTGCTTTTTAGGGTTGATTCAAGGTAGCATTCATACTGTTAGGGGAAATTTAGCCAAGGCATCAGGGAACTTTCTCTATTCTTTTCAAAAGGTGCCATAGCATCTTTTATATCCACCTGCACTGCCATCAGCTCAGGCAGATGGGACCTTGGTTTAATGCCTCATCTGAAGGATGTCACACTCAGGAGTGCATCTCTCCCCACCCCACCCAGCACTGCACTGCAGTGTCAACAATTTGAAAATTAAGCCAATCACCTGCAGTAGGAATAGAACCCATAACCTTCTGATCTTTCTGTACTAAAGGTAAGTGTGCTACCTATTGAGCCACTGACATCAAGTGCAAAGATCGATTTAACTTGTGCTTTCCTGTCCTCAGAGTATCCCCAGATGCATGACCTGGACATTATCAGGCACTGTGGGATTATCCATCTAGTCCCCTTTGCCTGCTGCAAGAACCTTTGATAATTTCTCCAGAACTGAAATCTGCTTTGACTGAGGAGGCTCTTTGGTATTGGAAACTGCTGCCCTTGAGGTATCCCTAACAGACTGACTGGTAACTGATTCATTAAGTAAATGTCTTTGCAGAAACATATTAGCCCCCTATGACTGGGAACGTGTATGACTCTTGTTGTACTATTAATTTGTAATATTACAGGCTGTTTGAAATAAGAAGGGATACGACTTGCCAGACACAATGTTCTTGCTTCTTGGAAAATATCTGTTTATGCATGGTTTGAGATGACAAGTCCTGGAACATGCAAATCATATGCTCTTTAAGAAGAAATGATTGGCCCTGTTTTGATTTCTGTAGAAACATGTCCCTATCAGCATAATTAAAACACCAAAACTAATCTGGTGTGGAGGAGCACCAGCAGGCCCCAGCGGTTTAGGAGCTTGATGAGTCCACTCTATAACAAACTCATGTGGGAATTGCATATCTAATGCAGTGGGCAAGTGTTTCATCAAAAAAGAGGCAACATCAATCATTACCACAGCCAGGCAGCCTTCTGTTATTTGCTAGTGCTTGGCTGCATTGCCATTTATTACTGCTGTGTCCCCTGCACTTTAGCAAGCAAATTGGTAAGCTTATATAGCTTCTCTTTCAGCCTCACAAAATAAATTGCTTCCTTCTGGTTGGACATGTTTAACCCTTCTGATATACTTTTGAACAAGTCAGTGCCTGGCAAGACCTCCAAAGGAAGGGAAATACACTTGCCAAGTCTGCAGCACTCTTTAGTTTTACAAGAAATTTAATGAACATACAAAGTATACAGGAAAATGAATTTACCAGTAGATATGGCTCCACATGGAGCATACAGGTAGGTGATCTCCTCCATTAGTGGACAGGTCTGCTCTATAAGGGGCACTCATTAGGATCATGGTTTCCTGCTCTGCGAAGTTTGCCTTCCACGTCTGTCTACTCAATGCATAAAAATGGGAAATGTGATCACAAACACAGTCACAACAATATTACGTTATCTGATAGAAACGCATACTGTAAACAGTATTGCAAAAAAGTAGCCCAAACTTTGTAATTTAGCCTGTCAAATGTTACTTAGCCTTTAGAACATCTTTCTCTATCCATATAAATTCACAGCATTGGTGAGCATTGTGATATAGTTCACAAGAAAATCTAAACATTGGAGTAGTATATAAATCTCATTACTTACTCATTTGCAAGCAAAAGCAATGTTGTGAAATGGGCATGGTTACTTAGAAATAACAACCTAGTCTGGCAAATGATAGCACGTCAATGTCTCATGATCATGGACTAGTATGCAAACTTTATTTAAATATTGGCCAGTGCGGATGACTATCCAAGCATGGTACTGTGTCATTTTCATGAGTCACTCACATATTACAAAACTCACACCAATAATTCCACAGATAAATATAGGAGTGCAGTTCTGATGATGCTCTTCAAACGTACCAGCATTCCACAGTACTATGTGAATGGCAGCAGCTACCTTTACAGGTGCGCATATGGGTACACTGAAAGATGATAGACGTGTAGACACACACACACACACACACACACACACACACACGCACACACACACACACACACACACACACACACACACACACACACACACACACACACACACACACACACACACACACACACACACACACACACACACACACACACACACACACACACACACGCACACACACACACACACACACACACACACACACAAATTCAGCTCAAACTTCACTCTCCCAACTCTCCTACTGCACCCCATGAAATACCTACTAGCATAACTCCCCAGCTAATAAGAGGTAGCAGGTCCTGGTGGCACTTGCTAAGGCCAAAAATACAGTCTCAGTAAGCCCTGATATCTTCCTGAAATGCCTCCTAAATAGCTAGAAATATGAGAAATCAGGACCACTTGAGTCACTTATCAACTATAGCCTCAAAACAGGCTTTATACCATGAGAATGGAGGATTGCAATGGTTATCCCATTTTACAAGGGTGGACCATCAACTAATCCCAGAAACTAAAAACCTGTTAATCTGACTAATCTAATATATAAAGCCACGGAACAAATTATCATGGAAATGATCAACAAAGATATAGGCACCCTTCAGACACTAGACCTAACACAGCTTGGCTTTGTCAAGAGAAGATAATGCCTGCTATCTGGTGGACTTCCTTGAGAAGGTCACCAAGGCAAAGGATGAAACGAAAATGGTGCATACCACCTACCTGGACCTGACCAAGGCATTCAGTACAATACCCTACTCCAGTATAGTTGGGCAAACTCACTGAACTGGGTATAAACCCTTACATAACTCACTGGATTGTCAGCTAGCTCACAGACAGGAACCAGGAAGTCAGGATTTGTGATACCACCTCCACTAAGAGATCAGTCACCAGTGGGATACCTCAGGGCTCCATGCCCGACAGCTCCTATTTGGGATCTACTTCTTGGGGGTAAATGCTAATGCCAAGGCCATTTGGCTGACCAAGTTTAAAGATGTCTGCAAATTGTGAGGTATCATAGATTCCACCATGACATAAACATCTTACAAGCTAGTCTAACACAGACAAAGGACTGATGCCAAAGTCACGGACTAAAACTTACTGCCAAGAAATGCATTATATTGCCTTTTGGGAAAACTGCCACCCAGGCTAATTACTCCATTGATAACACACCCCTAAGAGTTGTCCCATTAGTCAGGGATCTGGGAACATCTGTAGACAGCAATCTGGTCTTTGGCCAACATAAGGCCAGGGTAGTAAGAAATTCATGTAAACAAACTTATAAGTAAGGGCATGGCATCCAGGTCCAAGGAAATCATACTGCCACTTTATTCAGCCCTTATCAGAACCATCACTGAGTATATATACCTGACCAGACATATGAAATATCTGGAATGTCCACAAAGTTCCTTACCAAGATAATTCAGGGTATAAACATATTGTCCTATATGATCATCTTAAAGCTCTGTCTTTGTATTCTGTCTCCTACAGGTTAAGGACAGGCAATCTATTTCTGGTGTACAAGGCATCCTCAGATCCAGTTCTGATAAACCTTTTGCACATCCCCAAAATAAACAGCATAATTTCTACCAGATTCAAGGATTTAAATTTTGCTTGTGATATATATATATATAAGACATTTTGGCAAGACAGATATGTGTCTCAGAGGATCCTCTTGCTCCAGAACAGGCTCCTCATAAATATGAAGTGGAGTCCCTCCCTAACCTTATTTAAGTGCAACCTTGAACAATGGATGGGAAATAGGAAATTCACCCTGAGTCTGCCCCCCCATGTCTCTAATAGACATAGCTAGACAGTAATGTCCAAACATACATATCCTCATATAACCTCTAGAAACGTCCTAACATACTCACCTTCTAATAAAAATGCCCTTGATACATAGGGAAACAATTGTGTTGGATTTCACATCTACGCCTATAAAGGCCCTGGTGATTGTTAGCCTGGTATATACCTATGAACCCATGGGTGTGCTCTGCTGAAATTGCATGCTGTGCTCCACTGAGAGGCATGTATGAGGCAATGGGCAATTGCTCCCTGTAGCACTGTATATGAACTGCATAAATAGCATGATGTGTGTTTGTGAAGGCCCTGTTGCATGACATATGCTTATAAGAGTAGTCATACCTCAGGTGAAACCTCAATGATGTTTTATCTCTTTACAATATGTGATAACATTCACCTATTTTCATGAGTACATGAATATGTGGGACAGATATCACACTAGTGCTATAGCTTATTGAGGTCTGATATAGTAGCATATGAGATGTTGCTGGAACTTGAGCAGATGGGAGCGGAGTTTTAGATACTATTTTCCATCACTGTATCTTGGGATGATGGTGGTATGCTGCCCTGCCTTGACTATTGCAATGTTTTCTACCTTGGGCTTTCTAACAGTGATCTAAACTGGTTATTTATTTATTTAATTTGCTTACTGGGATAGAGCACTGATCAGTTCTGACTAGGTTTAATCTCAGTCCTGGTTGCAGTGGGTACAGAATTCCAAACTAGGCCATTGACTGGCACCCCAGAACATATCATATTACACCAGTGCTGTGATACTTGTGTTGGCTGCAGCTGTGACCAGATGTGCATTTAAGATTCTTTACTCACCTATTGCACCCTCTGCAACTTGGATCCTGCCAGTTCTACAGAGTTAATGAAGCTTTATGCCTCAACTTTTCAACTCAGGTCATCAGTTTTTAAGATCCCTGCAGTTGACCATCAGCTGCTCCCAAGGCTTTTCGTCATCCACTGGGTCTTCCAAATCTCCTTGTCACCCCTGAACTGAGTCCAACCCATGTTTGGGGCTAGTGAGAAGATCAAAGATTCTTGGGGCAGCATCACACTCTGGCTGAGGTATATTTTCTTGCTTTAGACCTATCTCACCCCCCACATACACTCATTTAGTCCAAGTTGGTGACATGCAATAGCTCACACCTTATTGTCCACCACACCTTCATGAGTGAGTCAGCCAAAACCCTACATTCTTTGTAAAAAACATTTGCTGTATATCCCCAGCCTCCACCAGATGTCAACCATGGATGTGTGATTGAGTGTAAGTCCTCCACCTACCCATCAACCCTCCTTGTTGGCAAGTGCCTGAGCCAGTAATTGAACTAAGGTCACCTGGAATGTAGTCAGGGCTTTATCCATCTACACCACAAGTGAAGCTATCTCAGATCAGCAGGAAGGGTCTGTTTGCTGTACCAATAGTCTGCTTAAAACATCTTGCAGAATTTTATTTGCTTATCTTGCCCAATTCTTAAGACTTGGCTACATTCTCTGATTTATGTAAACAAGATGGATTTTTTTTTCTTTAGGAAGTCCCTGAGATGGTTTATTTTTGTGAAGGCGTTTTGTAAATGTAAGAGGGATATTCACTTCAGTTTTAGAAGTGCAAATTCTTTTAATGAGGGCTGTAGTTGAAATTTACAATAATTATTTGCTGCACTGATTTGATGGTTTTGAAGTGATGGATTTCAGCATTCTTTGTTGTTTATTGTTTTACTTGGTTTTTAAATAAATAAATTCCTGGTGCATTTACTGCCCACATAGAGAAGCTTGAGAGTGAGACACTGGTGCCTGCTTTGTTTTCAGCAACACTGTGTGTATGAGCACATGGGCACATAACATGTTTAATTTTACCATTTATTAACCAGGTAATTGGTTTGAGGACCTACTTCAGTCATGATACAGGTCCAAAAGCAATGATAAACACAATACACATAATTCTCTACAAACAATTTGGTATGGCCAGCCTTCCAGAATGTTTTGGGGAGGTGGAAGGAAACTAAAATATCTAGAGAAAATTCACAGAGATAGTGACTGATAATCAAGATTTAAGACCAGACCCTGGAGCTATGAGGGAGTGAGCTTACCACTGATATATACACACACACACACACACACACACACACACACACACACACACACACACACACACACACACACACACACACACACACACACACACACACACACACACACACACACACACACACACACACTATGTCATGTTGCTGGTACCATTCTCCAAGGATTCCTGGATTCCTTCCACCTCCCAGTTCTTTTAAGCTATATCGTTTTAGGTTACAGCAGCAGTGATCAGTATGAAGTACATAGTACAGTTGTCTAAGTAAACCTACCATAACACAGATGTTTGAATGATAACTGCTATAGTAGCTGCTCCCTCCTTCCATTCCTCTTGTTTTTTTTTTTTTTTTATTTGCTTTTTGTGCCATGGTGTGGGAGTTTAATTTTTGTTGTTCCTAGTTATGCCATCTTACTGCTCAGCCTCTCTCTCAGTTGACATGAAAGCTGTGAAGGGCTTAGCACCCAAACCTGTCTTTTTAATCAGCTCAGCTTGAGCTAACAGTTTGGGCACATGGAAGGTGCCCGGTGCCCTGAAGCTTGGGTGGCTGACCAGTTGTTATAATCTATGCAAGATATAACCCATATAGTTTAGGTTACTGCAGCAGTGAGCATTCAAATATCTACTGTTATGGTAAGTTTTCTTACACATATTGTACAACCACAAAGGTGAGATGAACACAAAAATGACATAAAACAGCAACTTTATTAGAAATACTGAAAACCCTGGTGCCTCGGCAGAAGCCTTCAGGGGGAAAGATAATTAAAAAATCCATTTTAAATACATAATAAATAAGTAATTAAACAATCAACTAAGCTAATATTTCCAAGTTAATTCACTGTCCAGCCAATATGGTTTTAAAGTATGGAAATTTAAAATGCAGATACTTTCTTTATGCAGAAGTAATTTTTGTAAATCAGCACCCATATAGAATTTGCTTTAACTTGCAATAACACAGAGACAGATAATAAAGCAGAGTGAATGGAATGATAGTTGAGACAATGTTCAGCTCTAGGCTTTCTTTTTCATCAATCTGATGTCCCTAAGGGGATCACATATCCTATCTTTTAACTTTCTTTTAGTTTTACTAATATAAAAAAAGACTACACGGGGCACTTACAGACACAATATTCACTGCATCCCAAGAATATCTGCCCATAGTATCTACCCTAATCTCCTTAATAACTGGGAATGTATTAAGAATAATCTTACAACAGCAGCACTTAGTATGGGGAAGGTGTCAAATGAAGAAGGACTAGAATACATTTGGTCATAGAAAGAATGTATGTAATAACTATGCATCAATCTATTACTGAGACTTCTGCTCTTCTTGTAAGAAATCCTAGGCTTACCAAAAATAAATTGTCTAAGTCAAAGGTTTTTCATAAGGACTGTCCGATATTTAAATATAATCCCAGCAATGACCTTAGAAAGCACATTGTATTCAGTTACAACAAAGAGCTCATATTTATCAGCCTCCTTAAAAGAAGAACAATTAGAAGAAAGTCATAGTTAATTTACTAACACAACTGTACTTTTTCCTTGGTGGCCTGAATATTTTAATAATGCGTGACAGCACACCTTTTTGTACTTTTTAGCTTTAGTACTTTTTATTTATAGGTTGTTGGCATCAGTGCACATCTCTCATATTTTTTGGCGTGTTCCTCATACAATGTATGCTTTTCTAGCAAATCATTGATGAGTAAAGTCACTACATAATGACAGACCTTTGAATTTCAGACATTATAATCTTCAGGAAATGGATTGTCATGTAAAACCTGTTATTCTAGGTACATTTTAAGTTCATGAATTTTAATTTAAAATCTGTCCCTGATGTTGAGCCTTTGTCCTCCCAATACTTTTGGCTTACTTCAGAATGCTTCTGTTAAGAGATTGAAAGGTATGTCTCTATCCATGCTGACTATCAAGCTTCACCTTTTTAATTTTGAGTCCACTCGTACAGAAGATAAAGCCAACTAGAACAGTCGTCAACAAGTCAGACATGAGGTGGTTTGTGTCCTCACTAGTACCCTGGCAATAGCAACATTTCTTTTAGGACCTTATGTCCACCCCTAGCACTGATGTAACACTTGTATTGCCTCAAGGATTATGTGACCTTCCAGTGCATGTGCAAGCTTCCACCTACATACACATTAATGACAAATGCCTTCACTCGACTGCAAATGCCAAGCCCTTGTCCTCAGTCCTGGATTTTTCCGTGTCATGCAAGACACTGCTTGCATGGCATTTTTTGGTTAACAAAGACCACCACTCCTTGACCACAGGATCAGTGATTTTCATTGGCCAGACACTCCACTCTCCCTCACGCATTTCTTCCTTTTAGAACTCAAGCTGCTTCTGCTATAGACAGCGTTGTAGCTGTGTGTGCCACAGAGCTGGGCAGATTTTATTCATTTTATTTATTTTATATTTAGGCCTAGTATTTCCATCTTCAGCTGTCCCTAATTTAAATTCTACATTTTGCTTATTATTTCTCATAATTTCCTGTCAACAGTCTGAGCTCATTCTTGTCTCACTGTTTCTGATGTATCTACAGACTTCACTGTAGACGCTCTTTTTTTTAATTTTATATTGTCAATAAACAGCTCATTTTCAAAGTTCTGTTCAGCAAAGTGCAAATTCTTTTGAACACACTTATACGCTTATCTTGTGCATCTGTACTTCTAAAAACACAATCTCCAAATCAAGATTTCTTCACTTAAATATATATATATATATATTAATTTATGGCATCACATACAATCTGGATGTTTGTCAGAATGCTTCATAAACAAGAGAGACATTGTACATGTATTACTAGCTTCTTTGAGGTATCTATTCAGGCTCCTAGAAAGTGTACTACATGACATGCAAATTCCTCTAGTTAGCTATGCAGTTTGTATTCTATAACCTCAGAATTCTAGTCTAGTCTTGTCAAACCCAGACTCATTTTTAAGGTTGTCCCACATTCTCTCAGTGTTTGAAATACTTCTTTGAGAGCGTCATCATGGCCTTTAAGAGTCTGACTATAAATATTGTCATTGTGGACATTTATTGTATTTATTATGCCTTGCAATACTTGTTGAACTGCATTTTCAAGTATTTCAGCTGCATAACTGAAACTAAACTTCATACTTTTGTTAAGTATTTAGACCCATATGTATTATCAATATCACGACACATCTATTGATGATTTCCTGCTTTTAAATTTAGTTTGGAAAATGCATTTGCTTTATTTGTGTTTCTTGGGCAAAGGAAACATTTCCCTAGGCCAGATTGCAAACCATTTCTTTTCAGTGTAAGTGACTTACTCGAATATAAGCCCTGTCTATAAACCGGGCTTACAGTGGAGTAAGTTACTTACAGTGAGAGCAAGGCTTTCAAAATTGGGCCCCCATCTCACATCCACACGCATAGTCTGATCCAATTAAGTTCTTGGGTTTTGGTGGTGTTACAGATAATCTAAGATGTAGGATGTGAAACTTTATCAGTTATAAAGTTGACTTTTCTCACATCTTTAGTTTTGATCTTTTTTCTGCTGTATAAAGGAATCCTTCCATGAGGCTGTCAAACTTTACCATATTTTCTGTATGCAGCTCGACCTGAAACATATAAGCTTTCCTCTGTGTTCAAACAGTTGTGAATATTCTGCTTGAATATGAGACCTCCGGTCGCTATGTGGTATTTGACAAGTAATGGAATACTTTTATTAATTCTAGATCAGCAGTTGCTGACAAATATCTTTACATATAGCTTCCATTTCCTAGCAATGCAAAAAAAAAATCTTTGAATGAAGAGTTATTTAGAAGGTAAAAACAAAAGCTACAGATAATGATTCTTTTGAACTGTATGGAAAGATTTTGGCAAAATATGTTTTTCAGTATTGGGTTGGAGATCATTCTGTTATAAATATGCCTTTCACTATTGTACTGAAGATTATTCTGCTATAAATATATTCACTTGTGATGTTTACTTTTGATTAAAAAAATGTGTACTTTCAATGGGTACTATTATCTAGGGGTATAGTTTGCCTTTAGCCCCTGTATAGTCTAAACATTCACTTCAGAATTAGTAAATCTTGAGGTACTTTTAGTAGACTAATTTCGCATCATTTTTATGAACTCTATTTCTGGTATAAAGGCAACTATTTTTGTGGGGAACTGATCTATATCTTTTGCTGTGGTGTCTTTACTGTTTGAAACGTACATTTCTCTTGTAACTGTAGCTGCTTTACAATTGTATAGTTTTTGTAATACAGTGTTACTTTCTGTTCTGTTTTTAATATGTACAGCTTACTGCCACTTTGCTCTACTGTTTTTTTTTTCTTTGGGAATTATTCCACCCGAGCAGAACATGCAAATAGTCAGTTGTGATCAGTGTACTACCCCAGTAATCAAATGCAAAAAAAAAGAACTGATTACTAAATAAATAAAATACTGTTTTGCAGCATTTGGAAAACTGATTTTATATGTCCTAGCATATATAGATTTTACACTTGACTACATAGCCACTTTTGTGAGGTCATGTCCCACCACATTTTTTTGCAAATTAAGTTATGAGTGCCTGATGTATAAGGACTAATCAGCTTGCCAAACACTTTTTTTCTGCAGTATTCATGGCATATAAGTCAGTTTTATGCCTTCATTCTACGCCAGCTGCCTGGAGCTCTGACATTTCTGATGTGTGCTATAGTTGATATATTGTATAGGAACACATGCCAAAAGACTTGTTCTTGGTGTAAGTGACTTTTTCCAGGATAAGGCCTATCTATAAAGCAGGCTAACACCAGAGTGGATTACTTACACTGAGAAAACACACAATGGAGGCAACAGCTGTGAGCAAATCTTTTTTACCTTGTTGCCTCCGTTGTGTGTTTTCTTTATCGTGGACTTTGTTTTTTGAAGTTTTTTGGTACTTACACTGAGAGCAAGTCTTTTAAAATCAGGCTTATAATGTCATATTAGTTTCTCTTAAAGTTTTCTCTTTAGCTTAGCAGCAGTGCAGCTTTTAATAAGTTGAGCTTTTATTCCTCTGTCATCATCATTAAAATCACAGTTCTTTTCTAACAACTTCAGCCATGCTTCATACAAATGTAAGGGTTCTTTGAGTTGCTTAGCAGACTGTTTGAAAACATATATTTTATAATGCAGATTTTACAGGGTGAAAACAAATTAGCTAATTTTGTTTTCCTATCAGCACATTTATAATTTTCTGAAGCTAATTTGTGCTGTGTGTAAGTAATGCTTTTAACTTGATATAACCTGGAATATTTTTACCAAGAAGTATTTTTATAGGTTTGCCTCTGTACTGAAACAACTTTGTGATGACTTCCTATAAGGAAGTGCACTATTATTTAATCAAGTAGTCTTTACATTGCGTGAATAAAATTGCTTCTAATGTTTTATTTAAAACCACCACCTGACTGTAACTTCATTTGCTGACAGTTATTTATGACTCTAAATCACTCCTTGGCATTGCAGCAACTTATGCTTATAGAAACCTCTGATAAGAAAAAATAAACTTTTGAAAATACTTTTTTTTTCCATTAGCTATACAATAATCTGCTATTTAATGTAACTTTTACTTGATCCCCATTATTGCATTGTGTTTGTTGTATCTTTTACAACATTGCAAATTTTGGTTTATTGTTACAAGCATAATATGCTCCAGTAAGAGACTCTGAAAGCTGAGTATATGAGTGCATGTATTAATACTGTATACCCACTCCGTCATTGAGCCGGTATATGGGATTATATATGAGTCTCCAGTGGGTGACAATTAGAAGGTCGAAGTGGGTTCTGTCGAACCCACTTCAGTTGAAGTCTGAAGGTCGAACAGTGACAATGTTGAACCCGACATTGTTGAAGTACGAATCTTGCCCCCATCTCGACTCATGTTAAAGCCTGTTCTAGGTTTATGGCGAGTCATATTTTGACAATGTTGTAATTCAACATTGTCAGTTTCCCAGAAGTGGGTCGATGATCCCATCATTCGATGGGGTCAGGTTCGACCTTCTGATGGTAAACCGTCTCCCATCATAAGCATGTCATTATGTATTTAAGACAAGGATGTCAAGAAATTCAACTTGAGAGTAAATCGAGGGCAATCTTGACACCATATCAAGAACACATAGCTGAATTATGATTGGAGAGATTCAATAATAATTTTTTGTAGTACATGGAGTTTCAGCTGCTCTGCTGTACTATAAGTTACAGAAGAAAGTGTAGAAGTACAAACCATTTTACAGCTTTAAAAGCTGTAATACACTTAGCACTGCCATGCAGACATGATGAACGAATGTCTTTAGAGGGTGACACTTTACTTTGTGAGACAGCAAGCATATTAACAGCTTTTAAAGCTTTTTTACTTTCTTGCTGCTGTTTTGTAGCAAATGGTGTTGGCTGCTGTCAGTGCTCTATCATGAGACTAGTAAGTGACTGTGTTGAGCTGTACTTAAAATTTTGTTTAGCACCTTTCTTAAATCAGAACGTTGCTTAACAGTGTCTTTTTTTCTGAATTTGGAGTATAACTGTGGTGCTCCAAATACTATGAGAATATTCAGTCTTCAGAGATCGGACATTACTTTGCATCAAGGAAGTGGTAGTTACACAGTACCAGGCTATTTAGAAGACAGAAAATGAGAAACAGCAAGATCAACTTCAAGCAACATGTGCTTGGATGCAGTCCTTACTAAACATAATAAAAGTGCTGTCAACGTTCTTATTCAATCAGTGTTCAGAATACCAGTGAAGGGTCCTTGAGAATTCATGAAATGAAAGTGTCTTGTTGTCACACTCAAGAATCAGGGACAAAGCCAAAAAAAAGAATGAGAAACAAAACTCAAAAGTCAGGGCAATTCTTAGATGTTGCACTAATCCACTTAAAAAGTTAACAGAACAAGCATTTTCTGAAGAAAAAGAAGTTTGAATTGCTAATGTCTGGAATTATTGACAGACTACAATCATCAGCAATTTATCAGAAAATCAAAAATCTTAGAAGGGACAGTGCAAAAATATAAGGCAAACTGTTGAATGTTCTGGAAAATCAGGGGTAACTGACAGCTATGCCTATCATGTATTATTTCTGGGGGGTTTTCTGCTCTGTGAGTGCAGTAAGGTGTTTTTGGAGCTTTTTGTTTCTGCTCCTGTGCATCATTCTAGAGCCTTCTACCCAGTGCCCCGTGTCTCTCACCAGATCTCCTTTTCCTTTGTTCAGCATGCTAGAGATTTTGCACAACCTAAGGACAACCTGGTCTTGCCATCACCTTCAATGGGGGGGGTGTTATTGCCAATGCCCTACCACATTACTGCCCTTCCATCGCAGTGCAGTGGTTTCGTCTTGGTGTGCAGTGGGGATATGCGGCATTGTGACCTACCTCTGCACCAGCTCTGCCAAGTGCAGCACCAGCCTTTCCCCTGCTTAGACAATACCCCCTCAATCACAGTGTTCCCAGATTCTACCATGGATCATTACAGGGAACTCCTATGTACCTGCCCTTCCTCAGGATGGGCACACCCATCCCTCAGTATTAGTGGCGCGGCTCAGATGCCTGAGTCTTTAATCAAACCAGGGCCACCCAGGCCATAGTTAGGGCTTTATCCCTCAATGCCAGTGCACTGGCATCAAGTTTAGTGAAGGGATGAGGTGAAATGAGATTGTGAAAGGAGGAATCAGTTAGCTATTTCTATAAGCACTACTTCAAAACTGGAAAATGTTTAAAAATGGATAAATAAAGAAATCCAGTTATTTAACATGATATAATATGACCCTAGTGCACTCATGCAAACACACACACACACACACACACACACACACACACACACACACACACACACACACACACACACACACACACACACACACACACAAGCAAACACACTTCTATTCAGTGACACAAGTTGATTATAAATTTCACAGCCATTCTTTGCCACTGCAGTAACACAACCTGGAATGTGGGATGAAATCAGCATGTAAGTATTCCCTGCTTGATGGACAGTACTTAAATAAACTTCTGAGAAAAGACTTTTTAACACATTATTTATGTATTCCATTATTGCAGACAAAACAGTTCAGCCCTGACATGCTTGTTTTCATTTCATTTATCAGAATGAGAGATGCATGATCTCACTTCAGGAAAAACAAGCTTATTATACCATATTTACATGCACTAAGGAATAATTAGTGACAGGCACTGCACATGTTACAGGCTGAGCAGGAAACAGGCAAATGAACATGCAAGTAGTGTAATGACAGATCTGCAGTGACTAAGCGATGGGTTCATGTTCTATATCATGCTGAGTAGGGGAGAGCAGATGGGATATTAATAGTATGTTTCTGCAACTGGCAAAAGCACCTTCCTGTTGATTAATAGCACACAGCAGAACACCCAAATGTCATGGCTCCAGTAACTGAAGGTTCACTAAAATTCTCTAAAAGGCAGTCCCATTTTAATATTACTTTTCTGTAGAATAATGAACCCTACTTTTATTGATAAATGGTGGTTATACATACTATTTTAATATTGCCTTAGGCTTTTTCCTTACTGTAAAAGAGCTGTAATTTTTCACCATGTCTTCTGAACAAAATGTTTAATAAATAATGAGCAATGCAGTTTGAACTATGGGCACATTGTCAAAGAAGTAATACTTTACCAATTTTATTCATCAGCAGGGCTGGTATAATTAAGAAGAAGGTGCTCCATGGACATGACTTTGTATTCTATTTATGCTGTGTTTCTGGCTTTGTCTTTCACATTGAAACATTTCCCTTAATGCTTATTTTCCAGATTATATCGTTTTTAGCATTTTACACAGTAAGAAATCAGTTCCTGAAGATTTGTCAGAGGTTTTAGCCTAGGATGGCATAAGCAAATAATTCATTCATGTTTTGAGATTATCTTTATTGTCTTCAGGGTCACGAGTCAGTTGTATTTAAAGGAAAACAAATCAGTTCAGCTTTACATCAGAAAATTAGTGTTAGTTGTTATACTCTCCAGCCAGCTGCACCTATTGTAAATCACATTCAGTATTTTGTCAAGACATCTTTTAAACCATTTACCTTTCTTTAAGAATTTATAATTGATTTATTCCATTTGTTAACCAGTTAAGATTGGTAGCTTGGTCAGACGTGCTACTTTTCAGCTACAACCTGGGCCACAGTGTGACAACACAGTTGCAAGTAAAACAAAAATGTAGAAATAGTTACTATATATTATAAGTATTTACATTTTTTTAGATGTATATAGCTGTATTCACAAGTATTTATACTTTTGAAAATGTATATAGTTATAAGCAGTAGTTAAAGTTCTATGATCAGAGAAATGTATAGACAGTATGCATTGTAACTGATATGAGTAGTAGTTATGTAGATTTGAGTCATAGTCGGCATATTATTTTTCACTGAGGCTTAGATAAACAAGAACAGTAGTTCAACAGAATGGAGCAAAGTTAACGATTCAAAGATGGGATCAAGGTGGATTATGAAGAAAGCAATTGCATCTGGGAGAAGCTTTAAAGAGTGATTTCTGAAAGGCGATAATGAATGCTTCTTTCTGCATATCTATTAATAGTGAGTTCCATAAAGGAGGTTTGAGTTTAAAGGACTGCACCCTAGTGTTAATTGCAAATGTGGTCAAATAAGGGTGGTGGTTCTGTGTGGGAGGGATCAGGGTGATTTCTGTATTTATGGTTGCTCATTAAAGGCATGTTCTGTGTGTACTAATAATACAAAACAGAATCGTTAAAAATCAGTTTAAGCATTGCACATAAAAGCTTTTTTTTGCAAAATGGCAAGTCCCACTGTGGCAACACAGTGGTGTTGTAACTAGCATTGCTATCACACAGCAAGCGGTTTTCCAGTTTGATTTTCAGTTGGGATGCCTTGTGTGAAGAGTTTGCATGTCTTCCTTGTGTTGGCATGAGTTTTCTTTGGGTACCCCAGTTTCTCTTCACCTTTTAAGGACATACTGTAGGCAGATTAGCAAATCTAAATTCTCTCTTGGTATGCGCATGGTGTGTGTGTGTGTGTGTGTGTGTGTGTGTGTGTGTGTGTGTGTGTGTGTGTGTGTGTGTGTGTGTGTGTGTGTGTGTTTTCTACTTTCATTCCCTCTTTACCTAGTAACCTCTGTGGATGCTGGTGGCTGTTCACAGAGTTGCTATAACAGTCACATGCAACTTGTATACATGGATGGATGGAAGCACGTCTGCACCCCACCATGAGATCTCCATATCCTCCAGCTTATAAATACTACCTTCATGACTGCACTACAGCGGGCATATGTTTGAACTTCATGATCTCTGAAAGTGGTTTTCAGTGATTATGATTTGCACTATTAAACTCATAGAATTAGCAGCCATAGAGCAGTTATGGTCTCTGATTAATTTTAAAAACTAAAGGTATACAAAAGACATTTTGCATTGCTCAGTAGTTACCACTTCTTCTTCTTTTGGCTTTTTCCAGTTAGGGGTCACCACAGTGGATCACCTGTCTGCTCATGATTGGCAGTGGAGTTTTTTTACAGTGTAGAGTTGCCAGCCTGGCACCCAACCTTCCACAGAAGGCACATTGTTTGTGCAAATATCAGAAAATGTTGTATAATAGCTTTGCTGTTTGGTTACTATTCAGGGCCATTAATGGTAGGGGGTATTTCAGTATGGATATGAGAAAGATTTCAGTATGGATAGTCTATATATATATATATATATATATATATATATATATATATATATATATATATATATATATATATGTGTGTGTGTGTTTGCATGTGAATATAAAAAGAGCGACTGCTAACCTGATAAAAGTGTTTTTTTTCCTGCTACTACCTGGGTGACTGTCAGATCTAGCTAAACTGCAAGTATTTCTGCTTTGTAACTGTTTAAAGTTGTTTTTGCATCTGCACCTTTAAAGTTTGCCCTGTTTGTTGCATTTACCTGTTGAGGCTACACACTCAAGTGCGCTAGCCTGTGTTACATATTTATTGCACTTTCCTGCTGTTTGTTGCAAAAAAAAATTATCCTTGTTTCCCATCTTTCCTGACCTAGAGTAGTCCAAATACAGGCTTTGCTGTATTCTGGACTTTTGGAAAGTTCCTGTGTTGCCCATTTCCTTTCTTGGATAAAGGGAGGCTTCTTTGTTCACCAGTGGCAGTGGGGAGCTTAGAGCAGCCTATCTATCCCTGGAGGAGTGTTCCCAGCACAAGAATCTGGTAGTCTACTGGCCGTTTTGGGCCAATTTCTAGCTCTTTCAGGTCCCCCTGTATAAAACCCGCTTTGGTGCGGTTTTTGCGCTTGTTACTACTCAGCCAAGCTCCTTGTGGTCCTGCAGAGTGGTGCTAGCAGCAGAGAGGCTAAAAGCGCGACTGCTAACCTGATAAAAGTGTTTTTTCCTGCTACTACCTGGGCGACTGTCCGATCTAGCTAAACTGCAAGTAATTCTGCTTCTTGAACTGTTTTAAACTGTTTAAAGTTGTTTTTGCACCTGCACTTTTAAAGTTTGTCCTGTTTGTTGCATTTACCTGTTGAGGCTACACACTCAAGTGCGCTAGCCTGTGTTACATATTTATTGCACTTTCTTGCTGTTTATTGCAAAAAAGAAAAAAAATATCCTTGTTTCCCATCTTTCCTGACCTAGAGTAGTCCAAATACAGGCTTTGCTGTATTCTGGACTTTTGGAAAGTTCCTGTGTTGCCCATTTCCTTTCTTGGATAAAGGGAGGCTTCTTTGTTCACCAGTGGCAGTGGGGAGCTTGGAGCAGCCTATCTATCCCTGGAGGAGTGTTCCCAGCACAAGAATCTGGTAGTCTATTGGCCGTTTTGGGCCATTTTCTAGCTCTTTCAAGTCCCCCTGTATAAAACCTGTTTTAGCGCGGCTTCGCGCGATTTTGTGCATAGTGCAGCATCATTGGGTTTAAACCATTCTCGGCTCCACAAAGTCTGCTCTTCACTTTTTCCCTTACAACTGATCTAGTTCTCATAATAAACACCCTATTCCCACTCTAAAACCTGGCACTTGCTCACTAAAGCAATTATATAAGTCAGCACTAAAAAATTAAAAGCACTACACCCTCACAAACTCCCCTTAAGTACTTTGTTCCCCATTGGCCCTTTTTTCAATTATAAAGGAATTCCCAATACTATTCTAGCATGTCCAAAGGTCAGTTGTCGATCTCCTCTTCGGTCCAGCTGGTGAATCTGGGAATCTTGAGGCAATGTTATAACTGCCTCATGTACACAGACAACCCTCTCCTCCTCCCAACAAATTCCAACACATGTGAGAGATGCAACCATATAGCCAAACTGGAGGATAAGCTCTCTCAACTCAGTACTGGCGTAACCAGTCAGGAGCAGAAGGAAACTGCACTCATTACAATTCCAGTCTCACAAAGACCTACCACGACAGCAAACCAAACACATAAACGCACAAAAACATACTCGGAGGCTCTAAATAAAAATCTGCCTAAGCAGCAGAGACCTCCAAAGCAGACACCCAAGCAACCACTACCCCAAAACAAAACACGTGCAACACATAGCTCACAAAGCCAGTGTGCCGAACAGTCACAGCCCTTAAGGCTAAACAACACACCTGATACACTTGTAATAGGTGACTCTATCGTCAGGCACACTGACGTCCCGCTCACCAGGCTGAACAAGGAGAAGGTCACGGTGAGCTGCCTGTCGGGTGCTAGGATCCGCCACATAACACAAGCACTCAGGTCACTCCAAGGTAAGTACAAATATGACTCAGTCATCGTCCATGCTGGTGTGAATGACCTGAGACGTACCTCCCTGGACTACATGAAAAGAGACATAGAGGAGCTCTCTGAGCATGTAGCCCAGGCCGGTATGACCCTGACCTTGAGTAGCATCTTACCCTCACCAAGAATGATGCCACAATATGAAGACAAGATGATCAATTTCAACAATTGGCTTAAGTATTGGTGTCATTCAAAGGGGATCCAATGCCTGTCTGCCTGGGATGACATGCTCGACAAGCCACGATGCTTCACTAGGGACGGCTTGCACCTGTCACCCTGGGCTTTCAGATATTGGCAAAGGCTCTTGCCACCCCCATAGTGCCTTTTTTAGGCAAGGCTCAAAAGACAAATCCACCTCCATAGGTATCACAAGGGATAAGAAACTAAGAGTAATGCAACTCAACGCCAGAAGTCTAAACCTCAAGATGCATGCACTCGAAACTCTCCTTAGCATGGAGAACATCGATATCTGTGCAGTAACAGAAACCTGGTTCAAGGCTCCTGAAAGCACCCCAGCACTACCAGGTTATACCTCATACCATGTTTTTCGGCCCCAAAATTTGGACGAACCACAAAAGGAGGGGAGTATCAATATTAGTCAAAGATACCCACACCTCCAGGTTGGTGGCACAGCACGAAGCATCAGAGACTATCCATGTGCAGCTAACAGTGGGTAAAACTGCCTTCCAGTTTATAGCCTGCTACAGACCACCCTCCCAAACCCAGGAACCCCACTCGGCCTTCCTGAGAACACTGGAAAATATGAAGGTCTCTCCAAACACCATTATATTGGGTGACTTCAACTACCCTAACATAGACTGGGAGCATTACTCTAGCTCCAACACCCTAGCCCAAAGGTTCCTAGAATTTATAAACTCAAATGCTATGGAACAACTTGTTACCACTCCCACAAGAGGGGAAAACATACTGGACCTGATCATCACCAACATGGGGACTCTATGCTCCAGACCAGAAGTGTATCCCTCACTGGTAAGATCAGACCATAAACTAATCTCACTAGATATTCACATCCCGACCCCAGCCCCTGCCCAGAAATGTATAAAACCCGCTTTGGCGGTTTTGCGCTTGTTACTACTCAGCCAAGCTCCTTGTGGTCCTGCAGAGTGGTGCTAGCAGCAGAGAGGCTAAAAAGCGACTGCTAACCTGATAAAAGTGTTTTTCCTGCTACTACCTGGGCGACTGTCGATCTAGCTAAACTGCAAGTAATTCTGCTTCTTGAACTGTTTTAAACTGTTTAAAGTTTTTTTGCACCTGCACTTTTAAAGTTTGCCCTGTTTGTTGCATTTACCTGTTGAGGCTACACACTCAAGTGCGCTAGCCTGTGTTACATATTTATTGCACTTTCTTGCTGTTTATTGCAAAAAAGAAAAAAAAATATCCTTGTTTCCCATCTTTCCTGACCTAGAGTAGTCCAAATACAGGCTTTGCTGTATTCTGGACTTTTGGAAAGTTCCTGTGTTGCCCATTTCCTTTCTTGGATAAAGGGAGGCTTCTTTGTTCACCAGTGGCAGTGGGAGCTTGGAGCAGCCTATCTATCCCTGGAGGAGTGTTCCCAGCACAAGAATCTGGTAGTCTATTGGCCGTTTTGGGCCATTTTCTAGCTCTTTCAAGTCCCCCTGTATAAAACCTGTTTTAGCGCGGCTTTGCGCGATTTTGCGCATAGTGCAGCATCATTGGGTTTAAACCATTCTCGGCTCCACAAAGTCTGCTCGTCACTTTTTCCCTTACAACTGATCTAGTTCTCATAATAAACACCCTATTCCCACTCTAAAACCTGACACTTGCTCACTAAAGCAATTATATAAGTCAGCACTAAAAAATTAAAAGCACTACACCCTCACAAACTCCCCTTAAGTACTTTGTTCCCCATTGGCCCTTTTTTTCAATTATAAAGGAATTCCCAATACTATTCTAGCATGTCCAAAGGTCAGTTGTCAATCTCCTCTTCGGTCCAGCTGGTGAATCTGGGAATCTTGAGACAATGTTATAACTGCCTCATGTACACAGACAACCCTCTCCTCCTCCCAACAAATTCCAACACATGTGAGAGATGCAACCATATAGCCAATGTGGAGGATAAGCTCTCTCAACTCAGTACTGGCGTAACCAGTCAGGAGGAGAAGGAAACTGCACTCACTACAATTCCAGTCTCACAAAGACCTACCACGACAGCAAACCAAACACATAAACGCACAAAAACATACTCGGAGGCTCTAAATAAAAATCTGCCTAAGCAGCAGAGACCTCCAAAGCAGACACCCAAGCAACCACTACCCCAAAACAAAACACGTGCAACACATAGCTCACAAAGCCAGTGTGCCGAACAGTCACAGCCCTTAAGGCTAAACAACACACCTGATACACTTGTAATAGGTGACTCTATCGTCAGGCACACTGGCGTCCAGCCACCAGGCTGAACAAGGAGAGGGTCACGGTGAGCTGCCTGTCGGGTGCTAGGATCCGCCACATAACACAAGCACTCAGGTCACTCCAAGGTAAGTACAAATATGACTCAGTCATCGTCCATGCTGGTGTGAATGACCTGAGACGTACCTCCTGGACTACATGAAAAGAGACATAGAGGAGCTCTCTGAGCATGTAGCCCAGGCCGGTATGACCCTGACCTTGAGTAGCATCTTACCCTCACCAAGAATGATGCCACAATATGAAGACAAGATGATCAATTTCAACAATTGGCTTAAGTATTGGTGTCATTCAAAGGGGATCCAATGCCTGTCTGCCTAGGATGACATGCTCGACAAGCCACGATGCTTCACTAGGGACAGCTTGCACCTGTCACCCCTGGGCTTTCAGATATTGGCAAGGGCTCTTGCCACCCCCATAGTGCCTTTTTTAGGCAAGGCTCAAAAGACAAATCCACCTCCATAGGTATCACAAGGGATAAGAAACTAAGAGTAATGGTACTCAACGCCAGAAGTCTAAACCTCAAGATGCATGCACTCGAAACTCTCCTTAGCATGGAGAACATCGATATCTGTGCAGTAACAGAAACCTGGTTCAAGGCTCCTGAAAGCACCCCAGCACTACCAGGTTATACCTCATACCATGTTTTTCGGCCCCAAAATTTGGACCGAACCACAAAAGGAGGGGGAGTATCAATATTCGTCAAAGATACCCACACCTCCAGGTTGGTGGCACAGCACGAAGCATCAGAGACTATCCATGTGCAACTAACAGTGGGTAAAACTGCCTTCCAGTTTATAGCCTGCTACAGACCACCCTCCCAAACCCAGGAACCCCACTCGGCCTTCCTGAGAACACTGGAAAATATGAAGGTCTCTCCAAACACCACTATATTGGGTGACTTCAACTACCCAAACATAGACTGAGAGCATTACTCTAGCTCCAACACCCTAGCCCAAAGGTTCCTAGAATTTATAAACTCAAATGTTATGGAACAACTTGTTACCACTCCCACAAGAGGGGAAAACATACTGGACCTGATCATCACCAACATGGGGAATCTATGCTCCAGACCAGAAGTGTATCCCTCACTGGTAAGATCAGACCATAAACTAATCTCACTGGATATTCACATCCCGACCCCACCCCCTGCCCTGAAAACCACGGTGAAAAACTTCTCTAAAGCAAATTTCACACTCCTCAAAACCGAGGTGGAATCCTTCAAAGCCCCCGGGCCTGTGGAAAATATGGCCCAGACCACAGAATCCTTTATAAACGCATTCTATGAACACCTTCAGGAATGCATGGATCATCTTGATCCCAAATAAAACCAAGACCCAATCCTCCAAAGGCAGGCGTCCTGTCTGGTGGACCCCAGCCATAAACAAACTATACAATAGAAGGAGGAAGCTACTACATGATAGAGCAAAATCCCAAAAAGGGAAGGCATCTCTGATCAGTATTAGCAAAAAACTACGGGCACTCATAAAATCGTCTAAGGCCAGCTTCGAGAGAAAAATTGCACAGGACACTAAGGATAATCACAAGGCTTTCTTTAGTTATGTTAGGAACCTGGGTGGGAATTCCCAGATATGCTCAGAATTAGTCCAAAATGACAAAAAATACACCGAACCCACAAACATTGCCAACATCCTAGCTGACAGGTTCAGCGCAAACTTCTCCCCCCTTCCACACCAAAAGGACAAATATCTATCCCAGCATAGTGCTGCCCCCCTGACATCTCAGATGCTCAGGTAAGAGCTGCCCTCTCCAAAGCAAAAAACACAGCATCAATGGGACCAGGCGGTGTCCCGGGCTGCGTCCTACATGAACTCCAAGAAGAACTAAACCCAAACATAAAACTACTGTTCAGTCTCAGCCTTACTACAGGATATGTACCCAAAGAGTGGCGTACAGCAACAGTGGTCCCTCTCCACAAAGGTGGGGCCTCAACGGATCCTGGAAACTATCGCCCCATAAGCCTGACTAGCTTGGTCTGCAAAGCTATGGAAAGGATCATCATGGACCTCATAAATAAAGATATTGGGGACCTACAGACACTGGATCCTACCCAGTTTGGCTTTGTTAAGGGCAGATCCTGCCTCTTAAACCTGGTCTATTTCTTTGAAACAGTCACCAAGGCCATTGACGAGGGGAAGGTGGTCCACACAGCCTACCTGGACCTTGGAAAAGCCTTCGATACAATACCCCACTCGGGCATTATAGATAAGCTCACCAGCTTAAATATAAACCCCTATGTCACTAGATGGGTTGCAAACTGGCTCAAGGACAGAACCCACATGGTTGGAATTGCTGGAGCCATGTCAGACTCCAAACCAGTTACAAGTGGCATCCCACAAGGCTCAGTCCTGGGACCTCTCTTGTTCGGTATATATTTCTCGGAGGTACAGGCTAACACGGAAGGACTGTGGCTGACCAAGTTCGCAGATGACTGCAAACTGGGTGCCATAATCGACTCTCCAGCCGACACAAGCATCCTACAAAAGGGCCTCATAGAAACAGACAACTGGTGCCAGAGCCATGGCCTCAAGCTAAACGCCAAAAAGTGCAAAAACAAAGTGCCCACAAATTGCCACATAGGTGGTAATCCATTAAGTAAGGAAGAAGTAATTAGGGACCTGGGTACCCAAGTTGATAGCAATCTCTCATTTGACAACCACGTGGCCAAAGTGGTTAGAAAAACATTTTATATAGCCCACCTAATCATGAAGGGATTCACATCTAGATCAGGGGAGGTCATCGTGCCTCTTTACTCATCCCTCATCAGGCCCATAATTTAGTACAATGCCCCTTTTGGGATGTACCTTACCAGACTCCTGCAGCAATTGGAAAGACCCCAAAAGTACCTCACCAAGAGGATCAAAGGGCTCAAACAGATGCCATATGCTGCCTGGTTAAAGAAACTCCAGCTCTACTCAGTGGCTCAGAGGTGATCTGTGCCTGACGTATAAAGCCATGTCCAACCCGGAATTAATGGACATGCTGCACCTCAGAAAATCCAAATCCCATCGAGCTACGCGCTCGAGAGACTTGAACCTCAGCAATGAAATAAATATGGCATGCTGGATGGACAGATTCATAACCGAGGCTCCCTTCACTCTGGAATAAAATCCCAGTCCAGGTTAGGCAGAGTCCCTCATTGACTCTCTTCAAGAGGAATCTTGATGAGTGGATGGGAGATCGTAGGTTTACCCCGGGTATCACTTCTGTGTCACTGTTAGACAGAGGCAGAGTATACTAACCTCGAAAAAGGGCATAGCAAAATTCATTTAAAATGGGTGGCGAAAGCCAAACACATTCTGGCTAGGCTTATAAATGCCCTAGGGCAGATAGCCTAGTATGAACCTATGAACCTATGAACCTATGAATATATGTTGCTTGGTTGACAAAGCAATGTATTGAAAATAATCTGATCGAGCACAAGTGCTCAGAAATATAGTAATTGATAAAACATGAGTGAAACAACTTCCCTGCGCCCCCTACACCTCCAGCTAATTTTATATATATACAGTGGATATAAAAAGTGTACACACACCTGTTAAAATGCCAGGTTTTTGTGATATAAACAAATGAGACCACAATAAATCATTTCAAAATTTTTCCCACCTTTAATGTGACTTATAACCTGTACAATTCAATGAAAAAATAAATAAATCTGTTAGGGGAAATATATAAAAAATATGCAATAAGCCGGTTGCGTAAGTGTGCACACCCTTAAACTAATACTTTGTTGAAGCACCTTTTGATTTATTTACTCATTCAGCCTTCTTGGGTATACACCTGCCATCAATTAAAGAGACTCTGATTAACCCCAAATAAAATTCAGCTGTCCTAGTAGGATTTTCCTGACATTTACTCGGTTGCCTGCTACAGCAAAAGCCATGGTTTGCAGAGAGCTTACAAAGCATCATAGGGATCTCATTGTTGAAAGGTATCAATCAAGAGGAGGGTACAAAAAAATTTCCACAGCATTGGATATACCATGGAACACAGTTAAGACAGTCATCAAAAAGTGGAGAAAGTATGGGACAACAGTGACGTTGCAAAGAACTAGACATTCCTCAAAAACTGATGTAAAGACAAGACAAAAACTGGTCAGGGAGGGTGCCAAGAGACCTACAGCAACATTGAAGGAGCTGCAGGAATTTCTGGCTAGTACTGGTTGTGTACTACATGTGACAACATCTCCTGTATTCTCTATATGTGTGGACTATAGGGTAGGGTTGCAGGATGGAAGCCTTTTCTTACACAGAAAAACATCCAGGCCCAACTAAAATTTGCAAAACAACACATCAATTCTCCCAAAAGCATGTAGGAAAATGTGTTATGAGCTGATGAGACCAAGGTTGAACTTTTTGGCCACAATTCTAAAAGGTACGTGTGGCGCAAAAACAACATTTCGCATCACCAAAAGAACACCATCCCCATGGTGAAGCATGGTGGTGGCAGTATCATGCTTTGGTGTTACTTTTCTTCAGCTGGTACAAGGGCTTTAGCCAATGGAATTATGAACAGTTCTAAATACCAGTCACTTTTGGCCCAAAACCTTCAGGCATCTGCTAGAAAGCTGAAGATGAAGAGGAATTTCACCTTTCAACATGACAATGACCTCAAGCATACATCCAAATCAACAAAAGAATGGCTTCACCAGAAGAAAATTAAAGTTTTGGAATGGCCCAGCCAGAGGCCAGACCTAAATCCAATAGAAAATCTGTGGGGTGATCTGAACTGAATAGGGCTGTACACAAGAGATGCCCTCACAATATGACAGATTTGGAATGCTTTTGCAAGGAAGCATGGGCAAATATTGCCTTCTTGGGTATACACCTGCCGTCAATTAAAGAGACTCTGATTAACCCCAAATAAAATTCAGCTGTCCTAGTAGGATTTTCCTGACATTTACTCGGTTGCCTGCTACAGCAAAAGCCATGGTTTGCAGAGAGCTTACAAAGCATCATAGGGATCTCATTGTTGAAAGGTATCAATCAAGAGAAGGGTACAAAAAATTTCCACAGCATTGGATATACCATGGAACACAGTTAAGACAGTCATCAAAAAGTGGAGAAAGTATGGGACAACAGTGACGTTGCAAAGAACTAGACATTCCTCAAAAACTGATGTAAAGACAAGACAAAAACTGGTCAGGGAGGGTGCCAAGAGACCTACAGCAACATTGAAGGAGCTGCAGGAATTTCTGGCTAGTACTTCTTGTGTACTACATGTGACAACATCTCCTGTATTCTCTATATGTGTGGACTATGGGGTAGGGTTGCAGGACGGAAGCCTTTTCTTACACAGAAAAACATCCAGGCCCAACTAAAATTTGCAAAACAACACATCAATTCTCCCAAAAGCATGTAGGAAAATGTGTTATGAGCTGATGAGACCAAGGTTGAACTTTTTGGCCACAATTCTAAAAGGTACGTGTGGCGCAAAAACAACATTTCGCATCACCAAAAGAACACCATCCCCATGGTGAAGCATGGTGGTGGCAGTATCATGCTTTGGTGTTACTTTTCTTCAGCTGGTACAAGGGCTTTAGCCAAGGGAATTATGAACAGTTCTAAATACCAGTCACTTTTGGCCCAAAACCTTCAGGCATCTGCTAGAAAGCTGAAGATGAAGAGGAATTTCACCTTTCAACATGACAATGACCTCAAGCATACATCCAAATCAACAAAAGAATGGCTTCACCAGAAGAAAATTAAAATTTTGGAATGGCCCAGCCAGAGGCCAGACCTAAATCCAATAGAAAATCTGTGGGGTGATCTGAACTGAATAGGGCTGTACACAAGAGATGCCCTCACAATATGACAGATTTGGAATGCTTTTGCAAGGAAGCGTGGGCAAATATTGCCAAGTCAAGATGTGCCATGCTGCTAGACTCTTATCCAAGAAGACTGAATGCTGTAATTAAATCAAAAGGTGCTTCAAC
>NC_056732.1:391185893-391200893 GCF_019279795.1 Protopterus annectens | reverse complement strand
ACTGATTAATAGGAATAATTAGAGAGTATATTTGACTAGACGTTGCAGTAATAGAGGCAGGTTAAATCATTAGTCTCAAAAGCAAAAGTAAACAATGAAAGGAGGGGATATTGTAAAAGGAAGCCTATATAATACTTGGCCATTAGTATTCAAATGTGTTCACACTGATTGGATACCCAGTAGGTTCATAGGTAGTTCCTAGACTATTTATCAGTGAGGATCATTTGAAGCCTAGCTATGTACTCCCAAGAAGTTTATAGTCCTTGTATTATAAGTACAAATTATTATGATCCCTTATATTTTAAGATTGAATTAATCTTTATATGATACATTTTGAAATCCATAGCCATCACAATGAATTTTTCAGATGGCATCTTGTAGTTCAAGATATACAGATGGGGAATTATAGGTATGTTTTAGTGTTTGGAATTTTCATGTGGGCTAGGTTAGTTTGTAGTGGTGGCTTGGCAAAAATTGTTTTTAACAGAAATCTAGTGACTGCCTTGGGTTAGGAACTGTATGAGAATGTGACAGTACACTAAAAATAGAAAAGGAATTGTGTAGCACAAATAAAAGCAAAAAATATATATATTTTTTTTTTTATTTTAGGCATTGCTACATTCCTTGTAAATAACTTAATGCTAACCAAATTTTTCAAACATATTGTTACTGCATTCTCAAAACACTGTACTTTTGCCTTGTATATATTTATGTTGTATATTTCTCTGTGTTTTTGTACTGTTACATATCTTGCAACCTGAATTGTTAGATTTTTCTTATTTATAATTACTTTCCTGGACCTTTTCTCCTCGGGTCTCCACTGAAAGAGGGCTCTCTGAGCCCAATCGTACTAACCCAGTTAACAAATGTAAAATAAAAAAAAAATGAAAAAATAGCTCACAGGCAGGCAGACATTTACACGTTCCCCCTATCAATAAATGGCAAAGGTGCTAAACAAGGGTGAATTTGTAGTTTCCCATCCATTTGTCCAGATTATGCTAGAATTAAGTAAGCGGTGTATTTTGCTTCATCTGGAGAAGAAGGCTATTCTACTGAAGTAGTATTCTCTTTGATACATATCTATCCCTCCAACATCTTATATTTAAGTTACAGAAGATATTAAGATCACTTGGGAGAGTGTTCATGCCACCATTGGACTTATGGATATGCAGTATGTCTAAAAGCATGAGGTCATTTGAAGCACTGTAAGTGGGCAGAGATTGTCCCGCAGTAGTCTGTAAGATGCCGATAGGGACAGGGTTCTGAGATGGTCAGTGTAACTTTTAAAATTTAGGCCCTTGATTTTCTTGGTGAGAAAGCATTGCAGTTATTCACGTTATGTCAGATGTGTGGATAGGTACATATTGAAGGAGGCATCATTCTCAATGATAGGCCTAATAAATGCCGAATACAGTGGAAATATCACATCCATTGACCTGGATGCCATACCCTTACTAACAAGCTTCACAATGAAGAAGGACTTTCTTGCAACAGCTGATACATGATCACTGAAGGACAGTTTATTGTCTACCTAGGTTCAAGCTCTCTACAACTTGATTAATTTTCAGGCATGTGCTGTCAATGTAATAGCTACAGGAAAAGGTATGCTTCCTGAATGACTCTATTATGCATTTTTTTTACATTTAGTCTTAGGTCATGGTTTTGACACCAGGTATTTGTTTGGGAAAGGCCCACTTGGGGGATCTTGGTGTCTGTCTGAGAGTTTATAATGGCACCATGTTTACAGTCATCTGCAAACTTGATCAGTCATAAACCTTTAACATTAGCTTTGACCTGCAAGAAATGAGTGTCAAAAAGGGGTGGTCCAAGAACTGAACCCTGTGGTATACCACTAATTACAAGTCTTTTGTAGGCAGTAGAGATTTTGTTTGTGTCTTTCGGCTTTTCCTGGTTAGGGGTCGCCACAGCAGAACTCCGGTCCGCTAATGATTGGCAGTAGATTTTTACGTACTGGCTTGCCGGGCCTAACACACAACCTACAATGAAGGAACACCCATTCACGCATGTCGCTACACAGAAGATGCTCTAACTCAGAATTGAATGGGCAATGTCTGTGAGGCAACAACGCTACCGCAGCACCACCACCGCAGTTCTTTGTAGGCAGTAGAGATACTCATCATATTTTTTTTGTTCTGTGAGTGAATCAGTTTGCTATCCAGTGGGTTACATAGAGATTTACACTTTAGCTGTATGAGTTTGTCCACTATACCTGAATGTAGGATGGTGTTAAATGGCTTTTCAAGGTCTAGATTTGCAGTGTGCACCAATTTTCTCATCCATTGCTTCAGTAACCCCCTTAAAAAAGTCAAGCAGATTAATTAGTCAGGATTTCCCCTTGACAAAAAACAAAGTGGATACGGTCAAGAGTTTGTTGTTTGTTTATGTCCTTATTTATTATTTCCATAATAATTCTTTCCATATCAAGATAAATCTGGGATGCTTTGCATGTCAACTTTCTCAATAAATGGTAAGCTGTATACTTTTATTAACTTTTACTGGATACCTGGCTTGAGTACAAGTATAGTTAAACAACAGATAGAAAAAAATAATCCAGCACTCCAAAGGGAACTTGATAATAGCTGGGGATTTCAATTGTATACTAGATGATAAAGACACTAACTCTATAAACTCCAGAAGGAAAACTGCAACATCAAAAACACTATCAGAATTTGCTGAACTATATAATCTTAAATACGTTAATGAATATGCAGACAAAGATTCTCTGCATTATACGTTTTTTTCACATGGGAATAACACATATGCAAGAATAGATACAGTATATGTATCAAAGGAAATAACCACTTTTCTTAGCAATGTTAAAGTAATCTCCTGTCCATTAACAGACCACAATGCAATTACTTTTGAAGTAGAAGTTCATAACAAACAAAAGGTGACAATCACTAGAATACCATCCTGTATAACAAATCTTAAAGAGTTTAAATAATTGTATATAAAAGAATTACAACAATTTCTTGAATTAAATATAAATGAAGACACTTCAGAAATCTATGTATGGGATGCATTAAAAGCATACATATATGGAAGAACATTAACTTGGTACAAAAATAAAAGGAAGCAATGGGACAAGCAATTAACCGAACTTCAAAAGGAAATAGATACTATTAAACTTAATATAGAAAAGGACATAGTCAATTAACTAATGATTTAGCAATGAAAAATAAAGAATATACTGAGATATTACATCATAAAATAATGACAGATTTAGAAAAAAATCAAACTTATTTCTTATTCAATGAACCCAAAGAATCAAGAGAAAATAGCAAATAGAACTAAGAAAGTTATTAAAATGAATCAAATAAAGGAAATATATAATCCCAACATTATTAAGAAAGTCTCAGACTTGAACAGCATACTAGAAATATTTCAGTCGCACTATCAAAAAATGAATACTAGCAACATAGGGATGAAATTGAAAGAAACAATTAAAAACTTCCTTCAGACTAATATAAACCTCAAAATACAGGAACAACAGAGTAGACACATTGACAAGCAAATAACAATGTCCGAGTTGTAGAATCATATTAAAAAAAACTAAAACCCAATAAAGCACCAGAACATGACAGGATAACACCAGAAATGTAGAAGTTATTGCCCAAAGAAGCTAAACAGTTATTGTTGAAGGTTTCTAACCAGGTTAAATAAGGAATATTGTTCCACCTTCTTGGAAATATAGTTTAATCTCACTATTCTGAAATCTGAAAAAAATTGCCTCAGAATGTTCTTCCTATAGGTCCATTTCATTGTTAAATGTAGATTACAAAATGTTTATGAAAGTACATAGAGAGAGAATTAAACATATATTACCATCATTAATTGATCATGACCAGAAAGGTTTAAAAAAAAGATAGAAACACCTATGATAATATTAAAAGAATTCTTGCTCGATAGATTATGTTGATTTAAGTAAGAGAGACATGACTCTGGTGAGTCTAAACATCAGTAGCGCCTTTGATTCAGCATATTGGAATTATTTACTGGCGGTACTAGAAGAGTATGGTTTTTCACAACAATTCACATTCTTTATTAAAACACTATATGAAAATTCTCTGGCCTGTGTTAAGATTGGGTCATGTCTCTCTACTTTTATAACTATTAGAAAAGGAACTAAGCAAGGATGCTCACTTTCACCTATACTGTTTGCATTAGCAATTGAGCCTTTTGCTAACTATGTTAGAATGAACACAAACATTAAAGGCATAGTAATTGAAAATAACTTAGAAATAAAAATACATTTATTTGCTGATGACATCCTGTTGACAATATCTGATATAGATAAATAATTAACTGAATTATTCCAAACAATAAACTTCTTTCAAACTATTTCTGGTCTTGTATTTAATGAAATCAAATCTAAAATTGTATTAATTAACTCAAATAAAAGGAAACTAAATAATGACTTTGTTAAGCACTTAGTGCCTGATAATAAAATTAAATACACAGGAATCTTACTAACTAGCAACACTAAAGAAGCAATAAATATTAACTATATATATATATATATATATATTAAGTCAAATAAAATTAATGCAGAAATGGAATAAGATGTTTTATACAATGGAAGATAGGTTATATGTAATTAAATCAATAATTTTCCCAAAATTGTTATATTATATACAATCCTTTTCCATCCCTCTTACTAAGAAGATTATATAGCAATACAATAAAATGATGCTGAATTTACTTTGGTTTAACAATAAGCCAAGAACCGCACTTAACAACCATTTAATAGGTTGGGAGATGGGTGGAATTAATCTAATCTAATCTAATCTAATTAATCTAATGAGCCCAGATATAAAGACATTTTTTTATATTACATCCTATAGCTTGTACACAAGAATGTATAACAACCTTTGATTCAAATGTAATTACAGAGCTTAAAGAAAAAGAAGTGATTTATTGGTATCAAATACTCAATGGTAGTACATTACTCACACTACATCAAATCAAAAGGAAATTTGAGTTAGATGATAAATTGTGGCTACTCATCGTCTTCTTTCAGCTGTTCCCATTAGGGGTTGTCACAGCGGATCTTCTGTTTCCATTTCTTCCTGTCCTCTGCATCATGATCTTTCACACCAACCGCCTGCATGTCCTCTCTCACCACATCCATAAACCTTATCTTAGGCCTTCCTCTTTTCCTCTTATCTGGCAGCTCCATCCTTAGCATCCTTTTCCCAATATACCCAGCATCCCTCCTCAGCACATGTCCAAACCAATGCAATCTCATCTCTCTTGCTTTGTCTCCAAACTGTCCAACCTGAGCTGACCCTCTAATATACTGATTCCTAATCCTGTCCAACCTAGTCACACCCAGTGCAAATCTTAACATCTTTAACTTTGCCACATCCAGCTCTGACTCCTGCCTTTTCGTCAATGCCACTGTCTCCAACCCATATAACATAGCTGGTCTCACTACCCTCTTGTAGACCTTCCCTTTCACTCTTACTGGTACCCGTCTGTCACAAATCACTCCTGACACTCTTCTCCACCCATTCCACCCTGCCTGTACTCTCTTCTTCACCTCGCTTCCACACTCACCATTACTCTGAACTGTTGATCCCAAGTACTTAAACTCATCCACCTTTACCAACTCTACTCCCTGCATCCTCACCATTCCTCTACCCTCCCTCACATTTACACACATATATTCTGTTTTAGCCCTGCTGACCTTCATTCCTCTCCTCTCTAAAGCATATCTCCACCTCTCCAGGGTCTCCTCAACCTGGTCCCTACTCTCACTACATATCACAATGTCATCTGCAAACATCATAGTCCACGGGGCCTCCTGTCTGATCTCATCTGTCAACCTGTCCATCACTACTGCAAATAAGAAAGGACTCAGAGCTGATCCTTGATGTAATCCCACCTCCACCTTAAACGTATCTGTCACTCCCACCACAGTCCTCACCAATGTCACACTACCCTCCTACATATCCTGTACCACTCTTACATACTTCTCTGCCACTCCCGACTTCCTCATACAATACCACAACTCCTCTCTAGGCACCCTGTCATATGCTTTTTCTAAGTCCATAAAGACACAATGCAACTCCTTCTGACCTTCTCTGTATTTCTCCAACAACACTCTCAGAGCAAATATTGCATCTGTAGTGCTCTTTCCTGGCATGAAACCATACTGCTGATCACTAATCATCACCTCCCTTCTTAATCTAACTTCCACTACTCTTTCCCATAACTTCAAGCTGTGACTGATCAATTTTATCCCTCTGTAGTTACTGCAGCTCTGAACATCACCCTTATTCTTAAAGATAGGTACCAAAACACTTTTTCTCCACTCCTCAGGCATCCTCTGACTTTCCAAAATTTCATTAAGCAATCTGGTTAAAAATTCCACTGCCATTTCTCCTAAGCACCTCCATGCTTCCACTGGTTTGTCATCTGGGCCAACAGCCTTTCCATTCTTCATCCTCTTCATAGCTGTCCTTACTTCCTCCTCGCTAATCTGTTTCACTTCCTGATTCACTATCCCCACATCATCCAACCTTCTTTCTCTCTCATTCTCTTCATTCATTAGCCCTTCAAAGTACTCTTTCCATCTACTCAACACACTCTCCTAGCTTGTGAGTACGTTTCCCTCACTATCCTTTATCACCCTTACCTGCTGCGCATCTTTCTCAGCTCTGTCCCTCTGTCTAACAGGTCCTTTTCTCCCTCTTTAGTGTCCAATCTCTCATACAACTCTCCATATGCCTTATCCTTAGCCTTTGCCACCTCTCTCTTTGCCATTCGTCTTATCTCCTTATACTCATGTCTACTTTCTTCATCTCTTTGGCAATCCCACTTCTTCTTCGCCAGCCTCTTCCTCTGTAAATTGTGGCTACTAATACAACAAATAAGACAGCACATCACAAATAACCTGGAAATGATGACACCAACTTTTAAAAATAATATTCCTAAGTTCATAGATCTTGTGATATTTTAATAAATAATACTTATAAAGAACAAGGCTATCAATCCAAAATTCATAAGACACTTAAAGAAACAAAGAACTATACCAAGAATAGTTACTGGAATTATTATTACCAGGTTAATCAAAAGGATACTGATAAAAATGAAAAATAAATTATCCTTTTATCACCAAGCCTTACCAACAAGTCAGTTCAGTGGAAACTATATGCATGGAAATTCCTACATAGACCCTTTCTAACCCCTCATAGATTAGAACTAATATACTAGAAACATATTGATTGTTGGAGATGTAAACGCATACAAAAGCAGATTGGGAACAAGCATTTTTTTATTGTCATTCACTGAATAAGCATTGGTTTGAAATTAATTATTTCTTTCAAACAATTTTTAATGATACTTTTCAGTTAACCAAGTAATTAGTTATGTTTAATGTACCCATACCACAATGTGTCCCAAAAGTAAAATATCCTTTACTGTGGACATTGCTTGCCATTGCACATAAAGCCATAACAACTTACTGGAAGGATAAAGCACCACCAACTTTTTAAGATTTCAAGAAAAATCACAGTCTTTGTGTCTCAAATGGAAGTAGCAACCATAAAGAAAAGAAATTATAAGACAACATCATACATCACTTATTGGCAGAAAGTTGATGAAATATTTGACAAAACAAATTGATCTGATTAGTCAGCACAGCATCTTAATACAAATTCCATATTGTTTATGGAAACGTGATGTTATAGATTGTATACTTAGGCAAATGTATATAGTTTCTTTTGTAAATAGTTGACTACTTAATTACGTTACATTATGTTATGTTTCACTATTTATGGTTCAATCTATTTGACGATATTGAAAAAGTTTTAATAAAAATTTCTTTGAGTAAAAAAAGATGAGGCTAGTCAGATTTATGAGTTATATAATTATTAGGGTCCATTAACATACCAGCTTTGTGCAGGGGGGGTAACTATATCTGTCCTCCATTCATCTAGCACAAAGCCTATTTGGAGGCTGATATTTAATAGACTCTGTGTGTGTGTGTGTGTGTGTGTGTGTGTGTGTGTGGGGCTGGGGGGATTGATAGGTCCTGTTTCAAGGTGGCCAGTAGGCTCCCTGGCATGTTATCCAGCCCCATGCAGGCAGTGTCCTTAGCCTTGGGTATTGCTTTTAGGACTTGTGATTGGGGGATTTAAGGAGGTAGTGTACATGCCAGTATGTGATCTGATAATGTGGGGAGTGTGGGGTACTAAATTTATCCACTAGTGGACTGGCTATGTACTCTGGGTATGAGTATGTGATATCATTTAACATTAGTTCTGCTGATCATTGTTTCTGAAATTTCTAACGTAGTTAAAAAAGGCTTTCTGGTTGTCCTTAGCTTGGGTTGCTATTTTTCTCTCATATCTAACTTTGGGTGATTTGATCAGGGACTGGGGTCCCTTGTTAAGTTTCTTAAGAGAGTTCTCGGTAACTAGAGCTGTACATTTATTTTTATATACAATGAGGCTTTTTTTTCTTTTCTAGGAGAGTATCTTCATATTTGGGTTTCTCTATAGGGTTTATTTTTAAATTTGTCATTGTATTTACTTCACAGGGGGACAAATCAGTATGCACATTGTTAATATAAACATATCTTAATAAAAAGAAATCCAGGCGTTGAAGTTTTCTTAAGCAACCAGCTCTTCATTGGAATATGCTATATTAGTTAAGAAATAAGCTATTTTATATAGGCCATGGTAAAAATATGAGGAATATCATAGGCATTCTGCAAACGTTCTGACAGCAACACAATCACTCATACTGCCAGTAACCATACCTCTCAGCTGCCCAGATCATGAGATGTTTGGAAGTATTGATTCTCCTTGTATTTTTGCTCTGTTCCATGTATAATGTTATTTTTTTTTTATAAATCACTAAAGATTTTTGTCAGTCAATAATGCCATACATTAGAGTTTCATACTTCATACATTTCAGAAACTCTACATTGTTGCCAAAACCCATTGTTGTAGTAAATTTTTATTTTACTTACATTTTAGTTACTGTGAATGCATTCTGCCATTTGTCAGCTTATTATTTCTGGCTTTATACAGAATTCTTCCAACAGTTTATAAGTAAGCCACAACATTTATTAAAAACAGAGAGAGAGAGAGAGAGAGAGAGAGGAGAGAGAGATCCAACCACATAAGCCATCCACTGTCTTGTTGCTGGCCTGTCTTGCACTGCACTGATGTACTGTGTGTGTTTGTGGCTGTACGTACCACACACATGAGCAGCACATCAGTACTGAGGGCAGGATGAAGAAGAGCACTAAAGTGCTGTTATACAATCAGATTGTTTAAGAAAGCTATGTAGCTTCTTTCTTAAGTAATCTCACTGTATAATAGCAGTAATCCACTCCTATGTGTTGGAATCACAGATTTGCCCATGTTTGGTTTTGTTTAATCACTCGGGCTTAACTTTATGATCAAACAGCACCAGCGGTGTGTTAATCCTATAATAACCACGTTTAGTCATGGATTATTGCTAAATGAATGAAGAAGGAAAGAACAAGTAATACCAAAGTTACATTTCTAGCCAAGTCCTTGGTGTTTTTACCTCTGTTTGAAATGTTTTTAGATCATATTTACACATTCGGTTATTATAAAGATACTTCCAGATCTTACTGACAAACTGAGTAATGTGTCACCAAATGTAGTTTTTAAAATGTTAACTGATACAAGATGACCTTCCAGTATTCTAAGTTTTCACAGAGTTTAATTCCAGTTGGACAGTTCTTCATATAGGGTTGTGAGAGTATAGAAATTTATGTGCAACTTTTTAATTGAGTTATGGCCAAATGATGACTGAATTCAAGCCAATCTAGTTCACAAACTGAGACACAGTTATGGCTTCTTCCACAAAGGCCAAAAGAAAGCAAACTATCCTGTTACAGGCTTGCTTTAGTTGTTGGTGGAAATTTGGAAGCACAGCTGTTGGAGGATAAAAGGTGGATAGTAAGGAAGAAGCAGGTGCGCATGAGCTCTGGAAATGAAGGCGGTGGGAATATGCAAAAACTGGGCTCTATAAAGTTTGCTCAGTCCTTGTTTTCTTCTGCTGATAAGATTAGCTACATGTTAGATAGTTTGTTGCTGACTATTATACTGTACAGAAGTTTAAGGTAGGCCACTTCTTTGAAGGGAGACTGATCAATTCAGTAATGCCCAGGCACTGTGCAGATTTATATAGGAATAAATGGTATAATCTGATGGTAAGACAGTATGGTTAGTGGAGCAGAGCTTGGGGAATAAATAACAAGATTTTATTTTGGCACCACTGAAATGAAGATTCATAATAGTAAGACAAATCTATACAGAATAATAAGTGTTCCAAAGTTTGGTATTATGAGTAAATGGGGTAGGTTTGGACAGGACGATGATGAAGTCTTATTGTACAAGAGAAGGCTCAACATATTGACTGATCATATCATTGAAAGACTATACAGAAAACTACCTAAGGCAGAGCCCTAAGGAACACCTAGGCTGGACATAAGCAAATGAGATAAATTGCTGTCTTTGTGCTAGGCAGCTGGTGAGACATTTTATCTAATTAGACACGCTCCAGGGATCTAAACCTTGTCATCACAATAAACAAAACATGCTGGAGGGATAAGTTCCTGACCCAGAGACTCCCCAGACTCTGGAATAGATTGCCCATACATGTCAAGCAGAGTGCCTCTTTGGTCCTCTTCAAAAGGAACCTTGACGATTGGATGGGAGAAAGGAAATTCACCCCGGGGATCACGTCAGTCGCCCTGCTAGACAGGGGTCCAGGGAAGTAAATAGTGTGGGAAGAAATAGCCAGGGAATTGTTATGGCTAGGCTTGTATAGGCCCTAGGGCTGATAGCCTAGTACCAACCTATGAACCTAGATGGGAGTCCCTGAGCAGAGAAGACACTAAAAAGCTTTATGTGGCAGATCATGTTGAATGTTTTTGACAAGCTGAGGAAGTGTTCTGCAACATAGAGACCAGTACTGAACTGGATGTTGTCTATGGTACTTTGACGGACATTATTTGTATTTTGCATTGGTCTGAAGCTATACTATGTAGCTGACAGTAAATCAAACTGAAGAAATCGATGATGAGCATTTATCCAGAATTTTTACAGTGATTGAGTGGAGATAATTATGCAATTGCATTTAAAGTTGTTAAATACAAGTAGAATTACTCACTTTATGTAGGGGCAACACCAGGGCTTTCTTCTTAAATGTTTAAACCAAGTCATCTTTGATAAAAGATAATTAGGGAAAATACAAAAGTTTGCTCTTATTCTACGAAATGCCAGCCGGGGATTCTCAAGGGCCAAAGAGGCAAGTCAAAGCTTTCTCAGATGTTTATAGATTTTCTGTATAGTAACAGTAAGCAAAGAAAAGAGTGAGCAGTCATTTCTGGGAGCTGGATATTCTGTTCTAGGTTTCGAAATGGGTTGAATGCTATAGACAAAATCATTAAAATAATGGCCACGTCCATCATTGTCTGAAATGTGAGGAAGGTGGGAAGGAGGAATGTTATGACCTGAAAAAAAAACACTTGATCAATTGTGTACTAGAATTTATTAGGTTCAGAGGCTTGGGATCTGTGTTGATCAAGATAAAAAAAGTCTTCTTGGACATAAAACATATATATTTTACTTTATTCTGTGCTTGTCAGTATGTAATAAAATCACATTTCTGCTTAGACTTGTGCTGTGGTGTCCATGGGGAGAGTTACAGTTCTGATGCATCCTGCATATCTATAGTAGCCAGACTACTGAGTATGGTAAGGATGGTAGAATTAAAATGGTTGACTCATTATTTAATGTTAGTTTCAAAAGGAGACAACGGTCAAATGATTTCAGCTTGTGAGTGAAGGCAGAAGAATCAGACTTCTTCATGTTTCTGGTACGGCAGATCTTGCAGGATTTGTTAAGTTTAATAGACTCCAAACAGCAAATGTGTTGACGTTGTTACTGACTGCATCTGAAAACATACCAAAGGAAGCAATATTCATAGGTTCAAAGCTACATTAAAGAGTTTGAACTTATTAATCACCATTTGTATTAGTACAGAGTCTCTTTTTTGGACAGGACAATTTGAAGTAGTGTTTGGAAACCAATGCAGTTATTCTTGCAGAAAACAACACCTCCTACACCATCCTGAAATCTATCCTCTCCATACATACTGTAACAAGGAAGAACACTTTCTGAATCTTTGCCTCCTGACGTAAGCTACATTTCTGAGACTAACAGTCTATCCAGCTGGTACATACTGAGAAAACTGTGCACCGGTGCTTCCAACATTTAAATGAGAAACTTTAAGTCAAAAATGAAAATACCCACAAAGTATCAGTAGGACCAGTGTGATATTTCTTACTGGTGGGTTAGAGTTAGGATTAATATTACCAGATAAATGTAACAAGACAGTGCAATGAGCACTGGACGACTGGAATGTGATGGATTTTTTTCCTGTGTTAGACTCATTTTTTTTCGATCTAAATATACAGGAAAGTGATTTTCTAATGCTAAATAAAGCCATGAATGACTTTGTGATATGAGGGTACAAAGGTAAGGGAGCCACAGAAAAATGATAATGGAGTGTGTTGTTATGCGGCTATTGAAAGCAAAGTGAACATGTTCTGCGACACAGATATATATACATAAATACATAAATAAGTAAATAGCCACTACATTAACCAAAGCCACATGCACCAAATCCAGACAAAACCCCTCTTTGATACAACTAAATATTTGTTGAAATCCATTCAATTTCTAATGATTAACATGGAAAAAACATAGTCAAATCACTTTCCCACATCTATAAGTTCACACTCACAACAGGCAACATGAATTATACCTTATATCTGGAAGCTTGCCTGTATTGTACCAGTCCCTCAAACCACCACACTCAGAGTAACCACAGATTTCAGATCAATAACCATATTATGCACATTTTTTTAAACTGCAAGGTAAACTGCTCTATAGCCAATAAATAGAGTACACGTCCAAATACAATTTGCTCTTCAGAAATCAGTAGGGATTCAGACCAGACTATAACACACTTAAATGTGAGTTATACAGTTACAAATAATAGATATGAATCAAATGAAAAGAGCCACCTTACAGAATAATTATTCATTGAACTGCTATATACATTAAAAGCTCTTAAGCATTTTCTTCTTTTAAGTAAACCATGCCATTATGTTTTAGGTGTCTCAGTAGTGTCTTGGCTCTTCTCACTGTAATTAACAGACAGGACATCCATTGTTATAAAGGGCAACATAATCTCTGATAACTGTAGTTACAAGGCAGGAGTCTCACGAGGCTCTCTTCTGAAGGTATACTTATTTTAGCTAGTTATAAACAATCCCCCCTATGATCTACCATCAATCACCTTCACGTTATGCAGGTGATGTTATCATCCACAGCTGACACTCCTCCCAGCAAACTCCAAGCCAAGCTGCAGAATGACTTCAGTCTCATGTGTAACTGGCTGAAATGTGGTGATTTTGTTTTTAAGTGTCACCAATCCACATCAGTACAATTTAGGGTTCATCAAAGACTGTCCAGTATTTAATACTATTTAAAATAAAAGCTCTATAGTGCATTGTCATGCCAGCTACAGTAACCCATCAATATATAACCTTGCACCAGCCAAAGTTTGTCTGCAGTTATAATCACCTCTTACCAAATGAGGAAAAGAGAGACAATGAATCCACTTGTTAGTGTCAAGCAAGAATACAACATACAACATACTGGTCTTAACATTAAACTTAGCTTGTTTTCAAGGAAGGAAGATAGAAGGATCTAAATGCTAATTTCCAAACAAGTGCACTGCCTACCTATCTTAATATTAAACTTTGATTATAATAAAACATCCCTGTATACAACTGTCAGTAAAATTTGTCATTCTGTCTCTTTAGCAAGGAGGAGGGAATCCCACTGAATAACATCTCAAGTGGACATCTGGTTTGCAGCTGTACGAAGGGTCTTCTGCTAACTAAACTCACCAACCATTAAACTACTACAGCAGCTGTCATCCCCAGTTTCAAAGCTCTATGTTAAATCCATTTCATGCTCTCTTTGGCTGTGCAGTGAAGATACCCCCTCTCTGTCATGACCACCCTTTAACAAAGCTTTAGGAGAAAACTCCTTTTTTTCAAAAGTGGAACAACATCCCGAGACATATCAGGAAACTTAAAATTGCCGAGCATTTCACAGAAAAAAACTACTTGACCAGCTCTAGCATAAGTATAGCTGTACATATAGACTAGACAACTAATAGCGCAACACCAGGTAACCAGTGTCAACACAAAACGATTTAATAGCTATATTTTTCTGTTGATTCCTTTTCACTGTAATGTGATAACAAAGATAAGAATGTAGAAAAGTGAAGTTTATAATGTTACAAATATGTAATGAAATAATTGATTTATATGTATACATCAAAACATAAATCTGCTAATATTTTATACGGGTGGTTACTACCATCTGGCTGGGGCCATGGTTAAAAAGGATCTTTGAATCATCCAATTACCCAATTAATTAAGTGAAATAAAATAAGTAAATAAATATTGAGCACTACAGATCAAGTCTTACAGCAGGTATGTGATGTGGTTCCAATCATTTTGTTGTTAGACGTATCAGCAGAATAAATTACCTAAGTACAAGTCCCTTCACTTTTCTTGAAGAACACCTTCTTAGGAATACACAGCTTGAAAGAAGCAAAAAAAAAGTATATATATAAGAGAAGTGTCTGAAATGGAAGGGAAAATTAGTGGAAATATTAAAATATCACATTGTTGGTAGTCTGCTAGGCAAACAAACAAGCACACTACAGAAACGTCTGAGCAGTGTGGACTGCAACATGAACCATGTCCATAAAAATACATCTAAAAGTCAAACCACTCTCTCTGCTACTAATTTGTACATGTGTGAATCTGGGCAGTGAAATGTTACAAGGAAACAGCATGTAGGAGTGTAACAAAAAACAAAACAGCAATAGGAGATGCATAAT